>NW_008693401.1:31799-32787 GCF_000695815.1 Acanthisitta chloris | reverse complement strand
GATCTTATCACCCTCTACAACTACCTGAAAGGAGGTTGTAGTCAGGTGGGGGTTGGTCTCTTCTCCCAGGCAACCAGCAGTAGAACAAGAGGGCACAGGCTCAAGCTCTGCCAGGGGAGGTTTAGGTTGGATATTAGGAAGTGTATTCAGGTATTCAAATGCGCTGCCCAGGGAGGTGGTGGATTCACCATCCCTGGAGATTTTCAAGATGAGACTGGATGTGGCACTTAGTGCCATAGTCTAGTAATGAAGGTAGTGTTGCACTCAATGATCTTAGAGGTCTCTTCCAACCCGGTTGATTCTACGATTCTATGATTTAAAGCTGGTCATCAAAATCAACTTTCCTCCTTTTCTTCAGCATCACTGTAAGGGTTAATGCCTGCATTATGCCGGTTCATTCATGTTTCCTATTCAATTTCATTGAGAAGTGGGGAGAAAAAAAGTAGATTTGAAATTGTAATTCAGATTTCATTTTAAACTCCTTATCTCAGTCCGCCTTCTGATTAAACATAATTTTTTTGGAACCAAAATGTCATGTTATCTTTACGACCATGCTCTCCATCAAAGCAGTAAAAGCTTGAAGGTTTACTGCAAAAAGGGTTCCCCTTACTGGTGTCTCAGTGTACTACAGCACTCAGATCCCCTTTACAGTTTTAAACCACTAAAATCATTTAACCTGAAGCAGCTGATGGTTGTGTGTCTTGATCTGGGGACGCCTCATGCAGTTTTTGCTCAAGGCTTCTGTGTATGCTTAGCAAACATATGCCAAATCATCAATAAATACTGGCTACTGGTTACTGGATTTGCAAGTGTCTTTATGATATTTGATGCTTTTCAATAGGAGGGACATATTTGTGTATGTGTGTAAGCAAACATGATGTATGAAGATATCAACGGCAGTACTTACAGCCGTAATACACATACATTATAGTTATATAGGATGGGTGAAAGATTTTATTGGCTGCAAAAAACAGTGAAAATGAATGAC
>NW_008693401.1:31564-31776 GCF_000695815.1 Acanthisitta chloris | reverse complement strand
CTGAACCCAAAAGTACAAAAAGTGTGGTAGGGATGAACATGCTACAGGCCAAATCACCAGCACCTCAGCTAAGCCTGGTGCTTGCTAAACAGTGAATGGCTGGTTTTATCCTGATTCCAGCCCATGCCACAGCACCAACGAGGCCACAAGGCTTCCTGGGACTTGACTGTCACATCAGGCAAAGAAAGGTAGGCAGATCCAGGCAGCCCTTG
>NW_008693401.1:21513-31506 GCF_000695815.1 Acanthisitta chloris | reverse complement strand
CAGGGCTCATTTTGTAACACTCCTTGCTGTGGTAAGATTCTCCCTTTTAAGTCCCACCTCCAGGTTTTTAAGATTCTCAGCTGTGGGAGTTGGGTTCAGAGGCTGTATTTTTTAACTATTTCCAGTCTGAATGGAGAAAAGACATTCCACAATGTCTATGTTTGGGGTAATTTTTATTGTCAGGCACCAGAGGAAGAGTCAGGGAGTGTAGTACCCCTTGAACTACCAAGCTGGGATTCAGAAGACACATGAAATTTTCAGTTATGCAACTTTCCAAAATAACATTCTTATGGGAAGTTACTAAACTGTAGATTCCCGCCCGTTTTTTGAGGATTTCCTCTTCATTGTATGAGGTACAAACAGCACTGGAAAGGCACGCTGGATTTCTAACTAATTCTCAGGTTGAATGCTGTGAAAGCAAGTCATAATACTAGAATGCCACCATGGAAGAAAACAAAGCACAACAGAATGATATTTCCTTTTCAGTTGTTATTACTGTCATCACTTTTTTTTACCTGTATTTTCAGGAAAAATGAAATTTCTAACATTTCTTTAGCATATCATCTACTCCAAGTATTAATCTAAATGAGAGTGTTGAAACCTGACATGGGAATCTTCTGAGAAGAGAATCAAGCTTCATGGAAGTAATATTTAATTTAAAGCTGAAAAGTCTTAAATGGTGGTTGGTAGGAAACCTTAGAGCATTACCATGCCCTGGCTTGCTTTCAAAGGAAGGAGAATCTGTCCTACAAATGCCCAAGCATTTGAAGCATCTGTCTGTCCAGGATGCACATTGTAACTAATTTAGGCATCTGCTTTTGATGATGCCATTTCGGGCTGTTGTAGGAAGCAGCCTGCACTAATAGTCATGTATGCCTTTTTTGGCAGTAGGCCTGTTTCCTTAATTAAAGTAATTTCATTCATACAATCAATAAACACACATTTCCTTCCTAAATATATCATGAAAAAATGTTAATTTAGATAGAGTAATAGAGTATTTGGCCATGCTATAATAATATTAAATCAATATTTGAAGGAGATTAGGGAACATCTTTGAGAATATCAATATCTTCACTAATGGATTAATAGTTCATCACACACTTAACAATAACTTTTAAAAAAATATCAATATTTAAGCCATGTTAGAACAACTAAGAATGAAAATTTGGATTAAGCCTGCTTCTTTTGGTCCCAAGTCTAAAAAACTCCCCAAATACATGAAAGCAGAATGAAATAAATGAAGTTTACTTGGCACTTAGGATTTCCTAAGTCAGCATTGACAACGTTCAAAGTGCATTTTATGCCTTGAAGTGCACTTTTTTGCTTACTTTCACACTTAACTAAGAAGTTTAACTACAGGCTTGAATACCAATAGAGAATTCCTTTTGCGGAACTTCAGGTTAGATCCCCATCATTCTACCCCAAAGAGCACTTAGCTCTAAAGCAGAGGCAAAGGGATATAATTGGCTTGTTCTTATTAATCTTTTCCTGGCATCTGGCCTACCCACCATGTGATAAAACAATGAAAGCCCATGTGTTTGGGGCAGTGGGAGCTACACTGAGCAAACAGTGTGCAGTCCCAGGATAGGCAGGAGTAGAGAGCTACTCTGAAGCCACTCCACCTCCATTCTCCCAGGATCTCTATCAGAGGTGATTTCCTGCCTTCCCACCCAAGCTGGCAAGGTCCTGCATCTGGGTCGTGGCAAATCCAGGCACACCTACAGGTTGGGTGGGAAAGTAACTGAGACTAGCAATGAGGAGAAAGACTTGGGCATGATGGTGGATGAGAAGCTCACCATGAGCTCATAGTGTGAGCTCACAGCCCAGACACCAGCTGAATCCTGGGCTACATCCAAAGGAGTGTGGCCAGCAGGTCAAGGGTGGTGATTCTCCCCCTCTGCTCTTGTGAGACTCCACCTGGAATACTGTGTGCAGTTCTGGTGCCATCAACACAGGAAGGACATGAAGCTGTTGGAGCAAGTCCAGAGGAGGTCACTAAGTTGATAAGACGACTGGAGCATCTCCCCTATGAAGACAGGCTGAGGAGGTTGGGGCTGTTCAGCTTGGAGAAGAAAAGGGTGCATAGAGACCTCGTAACAGCCTCTCAGTATCTGAAGGGGCTCCAGGGGGGCCAGAGAGGGACTCTGTGTTAGGGACTGCAGTGATAGGACAAGGGGTAACAGATTAAAATTGAAAGGGGGATAAATTTAGGCTAGATATTAGGAAAAAGTTCTTTCCTGTGAGTGTGGTGAGACACTGGCACAGGTTGCCCAGGGAAGTAGTGGATGCCCCAACCCTGGCAGTGTTCAAAGCCAGGCTGGGTGAAGCCTTGAGCAACCTGGTCTAGTGGGGAGGTGTCCCTGCCCATGGCAGGCGGTTGGGACTAGGTGATCTGTAAGGTCCCTAAAATTCTATGATTCTATGATTACGAAATACCCAACGATGCTGAGTGATGCTTGGATGCTGTCACACGAAAGGCCAAAGTGCAAGTAGTTACAAGGATGGGGCTACTCAAAAGACCTATGCTAGAGCAGAACGTAATGTATGACTTGGGGCAGCAAAAGAACAAAGCATTTATCTGCTGATTAAAGCTGAAGTTCATCATGCATATGTGCTCTAATTCTGTGACAACCGAAAGTTGTGAATAGAGAGGTCCTGACAATCGCCTTCAGTATGTTTCTGAACTCAAAAAGATGATGGGTTTCCAAAACATGCTGCTGGATTAAGGAAGAAGAATAAAACATACTCAGCATTAGAGAGTCTCAGTTACCTGAATAAGAGACAATAATCACACAACAGGACACACTTTTTCAAGTTGTAAGAGAATACTTCTTCCTAAGACAAATTTCCTAATTTCACATATGTCCTGGGATCTACCAAGAACTGACTTTTGCATGTGCATTCCAAGAGACATTATTTTTGGTTTCCTGGTCTAGGAAGCAGATGAAAACACAAAACTATAGTTTGCAGGCCAGTATTGTGTCCAAATTAAACTTGAACTTAGGCTGTTCCAGCATTTTATTAACTGTGTTGCATAATCCATCAACCAGCTGACAGACTATATGCAGGATTGTGTTTCTGAGAGAAGCCTCCCTCAAATCACTGCACTTACTTGCAGGAGTAACTGTCCATCAATGAGGGAGAAAAGCAAACTCCATTTTTTGATGTATACCAAACTAATGTAGCAAAATATTTGTCAATAAAAGGCTTCACTCTGCATTGCTGCATCCCTTTCTCCAGCTGCACTAGGCATAATTCCAGCTAGTTTGTTTCCCTTTATTGAAGTGTTTTTGGTTGTCTGGTGGGTTTTGAGAGGGGTTTTTTGTGCTTTGTTAAAATTAGTGTTGAAGGGGAGAAGGCATTACATGGCTGGACCTATTTCTTGCCTTGACTGGAAAGGTCAATTTGTGGGATAAGACTCTAGACATGGAAGCTTCACCCAGTGTGAGTAGTTAGCCTCCTATGAACATATACTCAGCAGCAGTTTCATAAACAGAAAAATAGTTAATGAATGCCCTGGGATAAGCAGCAAAGTTCTTGTGCTGTGCTGTAGATTTATTGCATTTTTGACTGACTACAGAAAACACTCTACTTTAGAGTGTTTATAGGAAGCTATCAGAATTTCTTGTTGTGTATAATTTACATTTATTTGGAAATTAATATTGTCCACAGTGTATATAAATTTCAAACTGAAAACTGGCAAATACATAGCACATGCTCTTGAGAAATACTGTAAAATTCTCCTGAGGCTTGCTTTCTCCCCATCGAAAATCTGCATTGCATGAAGCATCTGGTTGCCATTCTTAATTGCCTGAAAAAACAGTTCAGAAATGACCCATTTCTCATTTCCAAAAAGATGACTTAATTCTATCTGCAAAGTGAGCATAAATTCCCAAATCTCTTCCTACTTATATTATTGTAACTCAAGCAACTTCAGTGCAGCTAATCCTGATTTACATCAGTGTAAGCCAGGAGTGACATAAGGACCCTAAATTTCCTCACTGTTTGTTTTTATATAGTATTTTCTCCTTCTGATGGTTATCCATTAGCCTATAAATCTTAGTAGTCCTAAACTCATACAGCTCATTAATTTTTGAAGTGGTTTGGCCTATTTTGAGCAATATAGTTCAGCCAACTCTGGCAGTTGTATCTCCTGGTCCTACAAGAAGATGCTAGTCTGAGGAATTGAGTCTCAGCATTATAGCCAGGCAGGACCATCTCTGTAAACTGCCCTGATGTCTGACTGATCATGTCTTAGGAGTGCCTGAGCACTTGCTCAGCAGAGTGCAATATTTGAACAGTTACGTTCCCACCTTCTGTAATTTCTGTCATTATCCAAAGTTATCAACTCAACCCCCCCAGTCTTTAGCATGGTACCTACAAATATTCCCAAGGGAAAAGACAAACTCCATAGGTTTCCAAGGGACTCACCTCCCTCCTTACTTCTCTCTAGATAATATTTTGAGACCTGCTGGTGAACAGCTACCAGATTGAATCTGGAGCAACAATGTTAATCAATTCGGATGTCAGTTAAGAGATTGTTCAATACACTACAGAGAGAAAATGGAGCCTTAGGACTTTTCATCCACACTGTACCTTAGGAATCAAATGACACTCATGAAACAAAACACTAGAAACATGATATCATCAGAATGGTCCCACCACTGCCTCATCAAGCCTTTAAGTTATTACTTGTTCAAGGGTTTTAGAAAGTTGATAATCCTCTCTTCAATTGTTACAAGGCGCGGTGTTTGCATGCAATAATTTTTCATGAAAGAGTGATATTGTTAAGAGATTTAATGCCTTAAAAATACTGGCTGCTTCGATCAATTAACAAGTATAACATCCCTATTCAGTCTTCCCATGTATACAAACCTCCCTGAAGTGTCAGTTGCTGGAAGCAATGTTATTTTGTATAGGAAACCGAAATTATTGCATAGCAAAATATTAGCCTTACATCCCTCTGCTTATAAATTTCTAAATTATGTAGGAATTTGTAGTTACACAGTTTACATGTTTTTTCCACATGAATGGCTCAAAATAATATTACAGAGCATTCTTAGACCTGCATTCCTTCAGACTTCCCAAAAGCTGAGATACAATTCCTATGAGAAGGAATATAGTGAAGCATAAGAAATTAAGTGACTTGTCTCCAACCGTACACCAAACAGTATATGTATGCTGAGGAACTGATCTTGTGTGGGGCAGACACATACCGGAGAGAAGGGATGTGCCATCCAGAGGGACCTTGACAAGCTTGTGAGGTGGGCCAAGGCAAACCTCATGAAGTTCAACAAAATGAAGTGAAAAGTCCTGAAAGTATCTGAAGGGACTCCAGGGGAGCCAGAGAGGAACTTTGTTAGGAACTGCAGTGATAGGACAAGGGGAAACAGATTAAAATTGAAGGAGGGGAAATTTAGGCTAGATATTAGAAAGAAGTTTTTTTCCTGGAGGTGGTGAGACACTGGCGCAGGTTGCCCAGGGAAGTAGTGGCTGCCCCAACCCTGGCAGTGTTCAAAGCCAGGCTGGATGAGGCCTTGAGCAACCTGGTCTGGTGGGAGGTGTCCCTGCCCATGGCAGGGGGTTGGGACTAGATGATCTGTAAGCTCTATTCCAACCCCTAAAATTCTGTGATTCATTTCCCATTCTTCCCCAATCACATGCGGCATAGCACAATAAGGACACATGCTTTAGTGATATAACCTTTCCACGCCATTTTACTTAAACTAATTGGTCATTTTGTCTTTGCATAGGGTTGCTATTGAATGATGTCTACTATATTTCCACTCCTAAGGCACTTACCTATCACCCGCTATGATAGGAATTAAAATTGTATTTGTAATTCGCAGAGTGTTTGGAGGCTTCTGTGGATCAAAGGTACATTGGAAATGGAAAGTATTTCATAATTTTAACTGAACAGCTTAGCTTCTGAGTTGTTTCTCTGCAAGTAATAAATTAGCATTTCTTCTTCTAGTTGCTGTCTTTTGGTCTCTGCTATCTTTAATGTGAATTTGCAGCTGTCAAAATGAATAATATGCAGCATCAATTTAAACCCTGCTTTTCGATAAGTTCAGCATAATAGTTTCGCTTTGTCTCGATTCTGTTGATTGCTATTAAATTCTGGATTGTTTTAAATTCCTTGAGACCATCTTGGAAGTATCAATTATAAACCATAGACATTTATTAGAATTCAGCCTGAGATAGAACACTCATTTGGCTGGAAAACTTCTCTTTCTGTCCTTTGCACTTAGTACAGAAGAGGTCATGGAAATATAATTTGCCATTTAAGAGAGTAGAATGTTTAAAGAAGAAATGTTATAAATTATTGTGGAGATTGGAAAAGAAAAGAACCTTCACAAAGAGCATGGGTGGAGTTGAAGAAGCACGTACAACCTGCTTCCTCTGCACACTTCATGTCTGGCCAAAGACATTGGAAGAGAAGTGATTTGCAAACACGAAGCTCAGAAGTAACACTACTCTTCCATTCACAAAACAAACTTCCCTCTGAGTTGGAAATGGAAAATGAAGTCATCGAATTTTTGCAGGTCAAAAAGATTTCTATAATAATATGGCTTACAACACACTCCCTGAGAATCTTGTTATTTACACATGACTAGATGTTCTAGTGGATCAGAGCTAGGTATGCTGTTTGTCAGCAAATTCCTACGTAAGCCCTCCCCCTTTTTTCTTTTAAGTATTTGTTCCAAATGTTTATTGATACCCAGAATAAACAGCAACCTCCACATTTTTCTTCACTGATGCACTTTTCACAGCTTCAGTTATTTATACAATAGTGTATAAAATTCATCCTCATCCCTCTGTTTTGCAAAAAGTAAAATGCTTTTTGCATTTGTGATCTCCACTGAGATCACTATCAGAAATGGACTGAGAAGACAATACCTAGAAACAGATTAGGGTTGGTCTAGAACTCAAAACGGAGACTGGGATTAAAATTCAGGCTGGATGATACTGAAATCTTCTGGATGCTCTTTTGAATTTTTGTTCAAGAGCATGAATGATCCCATAACATCATCTGGAGGGTGTTTATAGTGTGCCTGACAAATATATTCACAGTTTTTTTACATCTTAATTGTTACTTTACATATTGTCTCTCTACAAACCATCCAATATTTGACTTTCCATCTGAGTTGTATGCAAATATTAAGCAACCATTATTCAGGCCAGATGAAGCTATTCAGTCTTTTTAAGCTACATCCTGCCTTTAAATCCTTCTTTGAATTTTTACACTTAAATCTAAACATCAAATTTTTATTAATTATTCCAACTTGAGTCATCACTACTGTTGATAAAAGGATTACTAAGTCCTCTTGATTAAAGCTCAAATGGAAACCAAATTGCTACCAAATGTGTCCTGGTTTTCATGTTTAATTTTTCTCTCAAGGATGCTGACAATTTCAACCAGAAAGATTTCCTAACAATTCTTTAGTGCTAATAGGAGTTTTGAGTTTCTTACTCCCTAACCTGGAGCAATACTTTTATTCCCTCCAGACCTATAAAAAGGAAGGGTACAGCCTTGGCTTCTGGCCAGCTTCACCTTGGCCTTGATTCTAGTGTTGCAGGTGAACTTTCATTATATACCTGGACAATTATTTGTGCTTGAAATTACATGTCTAAATTATCAGGTAGAATCACTGATGTAACCTTTGGCATATGTGCAATCCCAACACGAATCAGTCATCTTCAATGTGATTAAAATGCATGTACCTGAACAGCTAGTTTTAATACATGATATTGTTTCCAAATAAACAATACACTCAGTAGGGAGAGAGAACAGAAAATTTTCATGCCAATGAGGTATGTCAATTTAAGGAAATGCATAAACATGAGATTTAATCAAACAGGGGAAAAAAGCAGCAAAATATCATTACACTTTCAGAGCCTCAAACCCTATGAGATGAAATGGATAATACAGAAATAATATGCAATTATAAGTACAAATAAAGAAAGAGGGAGAGATAAGACTGATAAAGAAGCTAAAGGTACAAGGTAGAATGTAACATATTGCATGAAGTACTACATAAGCATCTTTGTTCCAGTTTTAATTT
Organism: Acanthisitta chloris; assembly: GCF_000695815.1. NCBI lineage: Eukaryota > Metazoa > Chordata > Aves > Passeriformes > Acanthisittidae > Acanthisitta > Acanthisitta chloris. The sequence continues at coordinate 23,440 of NW_008693401.1, read as the reverse complement.
TTCCCTTCCTGTTATCCACAGTCTTAGCTGGTTTTCCTATTGTTTTTTTTATTCCATCTCAGTTTCCAATTTTAGGTTTTGAGCCTTTAGTCCTTGACCACAACATAGTAAATCTAGTGTGGCGTCTATCTTACCTTTCCTAGATAATTTCTGTTTAAAAAATATTTCAGACATAAGCATCTTTGTTCCAGTTTTAATTTTTCCCTTCCTGTTATCCACAGTCTTAGCTGGTTTTCCTATTGTTTTTTTTATTCCATCTCAGTTTCCAATTTTAGGTTTTGAGCCTTTAGTCCTTGACCACAACATAGTAAATCTAGTGTGGCGTCTATCTTACCTTTCCTAGATAATTTCTGTTTAAAAAATATTTCAGAAAACTAGCATTGAGATTCCCCTTTTTTGTTGTTTTTTTCTTTTTTCCTTTCCTTTCTTTTTTTTTTTTTTTTTTTTTTTTTTGTTTTTCCAGAACAATAAGCTGATGTGGCAGATGACTTCTGGAAAGGCTATTTCATTATTAAACTGAGACAACTACCTTAGATGGAAGTGGCTAAGTAAAAATGGATGATTCATAAATAGCTATGCATGCACACAATTCAAATCTGAGACTTCCCATGGTGATGGTATGTATTGTTTTCAAATCTAAGCATACATGCAATGGGTAGAGAAGTCAGGAAACTGAGCTTAAAAAGTAATTTTAGATATGTCCACTTTTTTAGGCAAAAGTTTGAATGCTCTTTGTAGGCTTTGTGCATGGTGCTAAGATGCAATTGCCTTCCCTTTTGCTTTTCATCTCTTCTCACCCTGGAACAGCAAGAAAGCGAGCAGCTGGGGAGAAATTAACTAGAGTGGAGTAGGAGAGTTTCCTGGAGAGACAGGGAAGACAGAGGTTGAGGTTTCTACTTCCCGTCCTAGGGAATTACCTTCCAAAACTACTGTGAAATCTCTCACCTCTTTGTGAAGCAGGAAACATACCTGTACTCTGCCTGCCACTGGTGCTCAGCCCAATCTCCTTAAAATGGAGCCTACTCTTGTTCTTGAGCTTATCCAGGACTGTTGACCTCCTCTCACCAGGAACTGGACAGAGCCTATGCCTGGTAGCATCAAATGTCAGAACATGCATGCTGCTTATTTTCCCCACAATGCTGATGGCACGTCATCAGGACCACTCAGCCATAGAAATGGCTTCTTTATTCAGTGTCCAGAACTCCAGATTTCCACTGACGTCAGAACTGCAGTGAATCCCAGCATGCTACTGGAAGCTGTGAGGGCTTATAGAGCCTCCCAACTCACAAGAGCCAGACTGTTCCCCCAGAGTTTGCTGGGCCCGGACACAATTTGGGGAAGCAGAACAGAAGCCTCTTGGCAGGGCTCCTGACATCTGCACCCCACTGCCAGGTCAGATAAAGCTTTATATCACTGAGAACACTTTGTGGGTAAAAGTTGGGTTTATTGGGTTGACACGACACAGGCAGCTCTGTTTTCCACAGAAAAGGCAGCAACTGGAAACTGATCAGAGAATTACACAGAGCTGTAATGACTGTGTACACTACATAGCATTCATCATTGCTATTGAAGACTGACTGGGACCATAATAAATACATGACTATTTGATATATGTCCTCAAAAAGGTCATCCAGAAGCATATCCTGGGAAGCCCCTCCTGGCATGAAGTGCAAGACCAGCCAAATTGTTTTAACTTGACAGTATATTTTTAGAGTTCATTTAAAACATTTTGTCACGTATGTTCTCTTTTAAAGAATGATACATCACCACTGACAGTCAGTGCATACTGTTTTCATAGCCTAGCTTTCATAAATATTATGAACAAGTATCACAGTGGTATTGTTATAATGAATTACAGTGATGTGTTTCTTGAGAGAGTGCCAATGACTGGTTTATATCCTCTGTGATGTTACTGTCATAAGAAACG
>NW_008693401.1:0-21501 GCF_000695815.1 Acanthisitta chloris | reverse complement strand
TGTTTAGGGCAATAATGCTACACATTTTTTTCTCTCTTTTTTTTTTTAGAACAGTTTTCTCTGAACATTGATGTACAGCCTTTTAAAATTTTATTTTAATATGGTCAGTGATCTAACAACACTTATTATGTTTGAAGTTGCTTTATTGTAATCTGGAAATAATTTTCATCTGACTCCCACCAACAGCCAAACATAATAAAAGATGTATAAGCCAAACAATGTTACACAGAGGCTCTCAGGACTACATGAGGTTCTCATACAGTTGTTCAGCTCTGCAGTATCAGCGTACTGCAGTACAAGTAGAAAAGGAAGCACTGAGTTCTTCCCATCTGCTGGTATCTTATCTGCGAGGGAAAGAATATTTAGCAGTGCTGCAGAGAAGCCTCATCGAGTTCCTGTTTGCACACCTGTCCATTAGAGGCTGGGTGCAGGCTTTGAGCTTACCCAGGGGTGTTTTGCTCCCAGTCACTGGGCACTGTTTATGCACTAGAACTCATGCCTTGCCAGCCCCATAACAACCTTCCCAGATGAACCACTTCCTTCAGGAATGATGTGCCAGCAGGCACCCTTAGAAAGACATGGCTGGATGAACATGAAATTCATTTTTATAAGATCTGCAGGGGGGGGAAATGTCATATGTTTGCCAGCTGCTTGTCTTGATACAGGCTTGTAGTTGGAGCTATTAAAAACACAGGATTTTTAACTTTTTCTTTTTTGTGGTTTTTAATCTAGCCTACCCTGTGAGAACAATAGTTCATTTAACTCCAGCTGTGTTCCACCACATTCATTTCAATAATGTTTGGTCTACTGAACATACAGAATTAAGTACCTGTGTGTTCTGAACTGGCATAGATATTTTGTCTTACGCTCTCAGAATAAGTTCTGCACAAAAAATATACTAAGGGGGAATTGGATGCAAATATATATATGGCCAATATTTGCTAACAGATACACTGCATACTAAGGTAAGCATTTTTAAACATATAGAATAAGATACAATAGCAATTACCTTTGCAACTTGACTGCTTTACCTAACACATTAAATGCTGCCTTCACGTTAGTAACCTATCACTAAGAAATTCTAAATACTCTCTTTTGGTATCCTGAGGAGTTCTGGGTCTCACCATGCTCTTTTTGCTTCCCACACAAAGATATTTCTCTCATTAAAAAATCAAAAACCCAACCCCCCAAAAAGTGAAATGCAAGCAAGAAAATTGAATGATAAGGAGATCAAAAGTAGTGAGTAAAAACAAAAAACTCTTTGCCTAAAAGAAGGAAAAACCCTAAGGGGCCCAGAGCTGCATTTTTTTAATGTGACAGGCACTTAAAAGTGTAATTGATGGGGCAGTTAACATGGCTCTTGACCAAAACAGTTCAGATGTGATAGCAATGTCACATTTATAACATATGTATTCCATGAAAACACAACTATTTCATAAAATAGGAGAAAAAAGATCTCCAATGTCAGTAAATGTATTCAAAGTTTAAGTTTGAAGGGCTATATTGTCATTTCAGATTATTTCTCCAAACAAAGGGAATAAATTTTCCAAAGCTCCCTTCTACAATCCCTGTTGCATTAGGCTATGCTACCTTTGCTACAAATACGATAAAGGAAATTGTCTACAGTCCAGGTTTACAGTGGAAACCAATTGCCTCCCACACCAGGGAGAGGGACAACCAGGTCATTTATCAAAAATCAGTAATGCCTAAAGCCATGGGTCACTTTTCAACCCAAAGGATAATAGTTTTTCCTTTCAACTACAAATTCCAGTCTAGACATGCTTTAGGATGCCTTTTGAAATGTCTTTTTGCTTAAAGTGTGCTCCAATGTCAGTTACCCTCATCTGAGGCTTCTTTACATGAACCCAGGGCAGTAGAAAAGCCTGAAACAGAGGCAGAAGAGTTCCTCAATGCATGATTTTTTTGCAGGCTGGTATTCACTGACTCCTTTCCTGACACCTACAGTGCTTAAAAGCAATACATGCACACATATACATGTAATTTGGCATTGTTTTACCCTGTGAATATTGGTTACTATATAAGTTTGATGCATAATGAAGTAGAGGAACAGAGACACATACTCACAATGAAGGTGTAACTCTACAGATATTCTGTTTGCTCTCGTAGGGTGTGGCAAGCTCCAGAAACATGTACGGAAAGACAGTGGCTACCACATGAACCTTAGAGCCCAGCTCTGTCATCAAGTCCCACATGCTGCAACTTGATAGTCTCTCCTGACAACATTAACTGGTTGCCTTATGTCATACAAGAACTTTGGGCACACCATAGTGAAAATTAATCTTCGTAACTATCTGTAGCCCTCTGAGACAGCTTGCTACTAATTACAAAGCTTACATTTATTACAGGTGCATGGGGTCACCGTTGACATTTCAGCTCTTAATGGCCTTTCTTCAAGTACACACTAGAGCACAGCATGTCTCTGCTGTTGAGCGCCACGCAGGTCTCACATCACCAGCAGAGCCAGCCATCAGCCTGCAGTGACAAATTCACGAGTTGCAATCAAAGTTCCTACTGTATCTTAACAACTGCTATAGAGAAAAGCATCAGGAGTGAGTAGCACACTACCTGCTACCTGGCAGCAGTTTGAGGTGACGAAGTGTGAGTAAGCTGAAGGCTGTGTGTTTCCCTCAACCCCATGAGGCAGAGCTGACGTTCACTGACAGCAGTGCAAGCCTCGTCTGCCCCACGTTTCTTCCCTCTCCCATAAAGGACTATAATCTCCAGAAGCTGTCAGTCCTGCAATTAGTGTGAACATTAATTTCATGGAAAGACAGCCGTTCTAGCTTTGAGTGGCTCATCTCTCCAGGCTACATACCAGTTAAACTAAATGCCTGTTAAAAAAAAAGTCTCAGATGCCAGCACATGGTAGTCGTAAATATTAATTTATGAATCATGACTAGCTTGGAAAATATGAATAAAGATGAAAGTAGTGAAAACAGTGACTGAGAACTTTATGACTGAACATGCTGAATTTGATTAGTTATGATTAATGGGGGTCACATTTTGTCCCTTGTAAATAGTTGAGTAATTGCTGTAAATCCATGAAAATATTCACAAAAAGTGAAAGGTTTTAACATGAACATCAACCCACACAGGAAATGTGTAATGCATTACTCTAGAGCCACTCAAAACCTAAATTCTTCACAGCTTGTGATATGACAATGTTTTCCCTTCAGTGTCTGGCATCATCGTCCACTTTTTCACCCAAACATGATAAAAAAACATCCCTGTGGCAAATGCAACTCCAGCTCTGTGAACATTATTATTAAAAACACATGCAGACATTATTGGCTACTCTGAATTTGTACTTTTAAAAAATGCAATCACTATGTTCATGGATCCAATGACATCATTAATGCATCAGCTAATAATAGCTGGTGAGGATGTGTCATCTTGAAAATGGCCTTAGTGCTTCAATAGCAATACAAATATTCACACTGAGTTTCATTTGGCTACAAAAAGCAGGATACAACTTAGATTTCTCTATCATAAAAGTGGGTCTCTATGCATTCAAAACACAATCAAACAGCCTGCAGAGGGGAGAAATTAAAGGTCCCATTTGATGTGCCCCTAGAGCTTGGAGATTGTTTCTCTGCCCCTGTCACCCACCAGGCTGTCCACCAGCCTGCCAGCCATCAGCCAGGAAAACTCACTCAGCTTGTCATAGATCTAGTACCCATGGAAACTGTACCTCCTTAGGCTGAAAAACCATTTCCCTTTTCAAAGCAGAAAAGCTTCTAAATTCTAATCTCCTGCCACCTTACCTAAAGAATCCTCATAGACTTTACACTTAAAGTCTTTTAGCGCCATCTCAGGAACTGCCTGCTCATCCAGAGCCCCAGTGGTGATTTAACAGCCTCCCAGGTGTCCACAGTTGAGTTCTGCAAACTTAAAATGCAACATGACTGCTGCTAAAAACTGAAGATGCAACAGGATGTATTTATCAAAGTCATTTCCGTATTTGATGAATACTGCCAAGCTGTGCAACCTACATTATCGAACTGTATCTGCCTTAAGTTAAAAATATCAACCAGCAAATGCCAGATGCAAGGTATAAGAATGTTCCTTGTTGCTGCACATTTACTCAATCAACTCTGCAGATAGGAGCATAAATGACCCACAGGGAATATCTTTCAGCTGTCAAGCAAAACTCAGTTTGGTTTACCGAAGCACCGAAGATTTTTATGTTCTAAAAGCCCTTTTGTCTGCAGAGACTCTCTAATGAAAATCCAAAAATATTTGCATTGCTTTTAAATCTCTTCAGAGGTTTTGTGTGAGTATCCAGTATGGATAAGGACATAAATTTTCAAAGCAAATGAAAAAAAGTTTCTATGTTAGCAATGAAACCACATTTTCATTCCAAGTGACTTTGTGTCTTTTTTTTCTCTTAATGAATGCCCAATTTTATCCCCAACTTTTATTTTCTTCATCTGCCTTGAAGAGACTTGCCTAAATTTCACCAAAAATGTTCCTTTTCATACTGAAAACTAAGAAAATCCCCCTTTCCCTTGTTCTTTGAAACACATTTTTTTAAAAAGGATACTTTCCTCCTCAGTATCCTTTGACAGTGGTGAAACACTGACTTTCTGCAGAGATCCTTTGAATACGTCTTTCCTTCCAGCCTGCAATTGCTGCTGCTTGCACCAGCCACAGGCGGGGGAGTAACTAATTTAACATCCCTGGGATAGTGACTCCTTTGCAACAGTCAGCCAGGAGTCTGGATTATTTGAAAGCATTGCCCAAGGCTAACACCTGGGAATCTGGGCATGAGTCTCTCTTGTATGGGCAAACGTAAACTACTATTATTACCTGGTGGTATTGCAGTATTAACTGAACTGAGAAGCTTATATGGCTGGCTAATGAAATTAATGACTGTAAAATTAACCTTTATTTTAGTCATGAAACAGATACAAGCATTCTATGTTCTTAGTTCACAGAACAAGTTTTTGTCACTGTGTCCTCTCATGCTCAAGATGCTTCTGCAACAGAAAAGAATTGTCAGAGATAGGAAGAATGAGATGATTATTTTTTTTTCAGGCGCAGATACCTGTTTCTGATGTCCAAGAAGACTCCATGTTAATGTCTGTCAGGTGAAAAGATAGGAATTTTCACCACATACCCAGGTTGCAGGGGAAAAGTCTATAGTCACTATCCACTTTGGGACCATGATATAAAAAGGTTGTGAAGGCTAAAATTCAGACTGCTGAAAAGAAGCTGGGCAGGACTTCCATAGTAGTATACCATGTGCAAGGCCCAAAAGACTGGAGATTCAGAGTGCCAGGGCATGAAAGAGATGATAGTGTAGACAACAGGGGGTTAGCTACACTGGGAACCAGGGAGCTGCTCACAACAGGAGAAACCTGTGCAGGATGGATGGGTTGCCTGTTTATCATAAACCCCAGCACATTGCTATGAAAAATTAAAGCAGTTATTGAGAAGCAACAAAGCTAGAAGCAGTGGGAAGCCAACACGAGAAGGAGCACTCAATTCAGACTCAGGAAACCTAAGAGGTGGTCCCCACTAAAGCGCAACACATTTCTGAAACAATCACGAGGAAAGGAAGCATCACACTCAGTGAATAAGGAAGGATAAATTAGGCTGCCTACCATGCCAGACAAATTGCACAGGCAATAGTAAGCAATGGTGTAAGGCCAATACTTGGACATTCTTCTGCATTAATACTAGAGGTATGAAAAGTAAGAGAGGGATCTAAAATGCTTGGCATCAAACGGACAACCCTGATATAACAGGCTTCTTGGTGGGTGAGGGAAGGAGGATAACTAATGATATGTGGTATTCCCTACTTGATAGGAATGATGGAATAGGACATGCAGGTCAGGGAAAGGTACTGTATGTGAAGGATATTATACAGTAGCACAACACAAAAATATTATAGGGGAGAAAGAGGCACAATGGAATCCTTGTGGGTGAAAAGCATGGACATAACAAGAGTGTAGCTGTGCCACCAACCCTCTGATTAGGACAATGCCAGAATCATTGACTCAGGAAAAGCTTCATGAAATAATAGAAAGCAAATTAAAAAACAGAGAAAAAATAAGTAAATAAAAAAGTAAAACCCAATACCCTCTCTCCTCTCCAAAAAATTCTGAAAGGGTCTCAAAAGCCAGGAAGTCTACATAAAGCCTGTAGAATGAAATACACTGTACTAGAAACTTAGCTAATGTGTGTGATGCAGGCCAAGAAGAAAACAAAGCAGCTCAAAGCCCCTCTGTGTGGATGGCTCACTAGGAAAGCAAAGGAAGCTATTAAAGGCAGAGGACCAGCATTTAAAAAACACAAAACAAAACCAAACCCCAAAAAACCAAACCAACCAAAAAAAGAGACAACCCCAAAGCAAAACCCAAAACCACCAGAAAGATTTCTGAAGTGAGGACAGAGAAATCCCATAAAATAAAGCAGCTCAAATGTAAACAGGAAATAAGGAGGACCAAAAGAGGATTTGAAGAGTGACTTACAAATGATGCCCAAACTGATAGTAAAACATTCTTTGAACACATCAAAAGCAGGAAGCTATCTTGTGATTAGTGGGACCAGTTGATGACAAAGGCATAAAAAGGAATGATAATGCCACTGCAGACGTTCAGTGAACTATTTTTTTCTACCTTTACTGCTGAGGTTGTTCAGGAGATTCTCATGTTTGACATCTTATAGCACATAGGTAAGAGTTTTAATTTTGTAATGAAGTTACAGATGATAGAGAAAACCAATTAAAATCATCAAGGGGACAGAGCAGCTATTGCATCTATGTAGAACTCCTACACTACATAGTCTAGGACCTTTCTGTTGAGAGGGGAAAGCTACAAAGGAGATATAATCACAGTTTACAGTATCAGAAAAATGTGGATAACTGAATGCAAGAAGGATAAAACAGAATAAAAACCTGCAATGCTAGAAGTAGTAATAGGGGACACTATGAAACAAATAGTAGACTGATTTAATTCAAATGAAAGTACTTTCCACAGTGAGTAGTGAATCTCTGGAACTTGCTGCCACAGGAGGCTGTTGAGGCAGACAGTGTCAACAGTTTCAAGTGAGAATGAGGTAAGTTAATGGAAAACATGTCCATGAACACCAAAAAGACTACACAGGTATATGGCCTCTAATAACTGTAATGCACCAGCTGTGATGCTGACAGACTATGAGAAGAGACCAGGGAAGTGCCCAAGTTTGCATGTTATCCCTTAACGGTGGCTTGTACTGCCTCTGCTGGAGACAGAAGCAGGCTACACTCATCATTGGTTTCATGCAGTCAGGCATTTCTAAATGAACTTTTGCCCAGCTTCTGCCTCTCAGCTTATGTTATATTGCCTTTTTAATTTCTCAGGTAAAAAGTCCATCCCATAACAGGTTGTGTCATTCTTATCCTTTCCAATACATTGCCATTGCTCCTACAATACAGGTGGCAGATGTATGAGAGAATTATGAATGATTCATGAGTGAATATCCAAACCCAAAAGTGATATATACCATTCCACGGCAGCAGTTATAGAGGAAAAAAACCCCTTGATGTCCTGCAGATTTAATTCTTAACATTAAATACTTCTGTTTTAAATAAAGGGGCCAGAAACCTAATCGGGAAACATGTTCAGAAAATTGTATTAGCATTGATTAACCACAGCATTGCAGAAGTTAGTAACCTAGTGAGACCAATTCTAAGAATAGTAAGTAAAAATGGAAAGGAAAAGCTGGGGAACACTGGATCACAGTTAAAAAGGAAATGTACTTTTCTGCAGAGTAATTTCTGCATCTTCTAATCTACAGTGTTGCAAAGAGTTCAACAGCAGTAAAAATTACCAAAAAGATAAATAACTGTACCCCAAAATGACTGTAAATTACAGCACATTAACAGAAGTCACTTGGATATGGTCATTAGCACAAAAAGTAATGCAACAAGCAACAGCACCCCCACTGTTCCTCACTGACAATCAGAGGAAACACAAACAGATTCCTCAGTGCACATGCATCAGACTCCCATCTGGAATATCCTGTATTTCCTTTCTCCTCAGAGTTTGATGAAAGGTGGTAACAGATACTACAAATCATCAGCACAAGCTCACTTATTGGCTCGATGGAAATTCTGAACAAAAAGATGTTGACAACAATATCCCAACCATCTCTTTTTCTGATTTGTTGGTGCAGTACAACACACAATCATCAGAGAAAGAGTTTTACAACCATAGCAATAGAGTTTTCTATTTATAACTAGTGGAATGTGAATTTATGGTCTGTGAAAGGCTTTAGAGTTCTGACTGACAGCCTGGGAGTCTTTTATTTCATAAACACTACATGATTTAATAAGCAAGAAATCAGGAAGCTGATTCCAAGAAATAAACCTCCAGGAAGTATTTTTCCATCTGAGGACAACCATGCTAATAAGTCTGAGGTTATCCTCTTCATGTTGTTACGCACAGATGCACACGTGTTGCTGTACAGAAACACAGCGAGTTGCATGGTTTATACAAACTCCTAGAAGGGAGAAAGTGTTGGAACAGCATGCTGGGAGACAGCTGAATCAGAAGCCCACTATAATAAATAAATAGCTTTTCAAAGGAAACATAATACATGCTTTTACTAAGGACCATTTATTAGGGACTAACGCATCATTTATTTTGAGTGCAGCTTTGGAAAAAAAAATTTGCAAGGTCCACTGTGGTTAAATCTGCAGATTAAATTACTGGTTTGGAATTTTCAAAACATTCTGTGGTAGTTTAACCTTGCTCTCCTTAAAGTCAAGAACAGATTTTTCCAATGATTTTAATAGGAAAGGAGCTGAAGCAAGCAGAGCTATTCCAAAAGTTCTGCCATGGAGGTACTCCAGCTTTCCTCTTTGCAGGAGTATTTGTTACATTTTTGTGGATATCTAGACAATCCGGGCTGTAAGAGCTGGCTGAAGAGAAAGTTCTTATTAGTCCAATAGGTCTGAGAGTTCAATCAAACTTCTAAATGTTTTCTTGAACTAACTTCATATAAGAATTTAGTAATGGATCACATTTTCTTAAATGCAAAAGCTGTTGTCAGAACTACATTGTTCAACTTCAGAAGCTCTAAACGAATATTATGACAGTGCCAAGGTTTATATCTGTGCAGGCTTTAAGAGCCTTACAAACATGAATACTTTTAGCCAGAAACTTCTCAAAATGATTGTCTCTCCCCACTTTTTTAATGCAGATGAGGGATAAAAAATATAAAGCTGTAGCAAAGAACCTACACAGCCAATATAGCCACGCTACATGAAAATTTGTGGCTTCAGGCCATTCTCCTGCAGAGAAAAGGAGAAGTTAGGGAATTGCTGGTGAGGACAATATTGACCAGTTCAATTCACTGCTAGAAGATACCTTACTGTATGAAAACTCATGGGTACCAGGGGGCTGGAAGCTGCACAGTAAGCAAGCCAAGTAATCATTATTGAGTGAGGAAAGAAAACTAACCAGTCCTTGGAGACAGGAAGGGTCTGAAACAAACTGGACAGACAGAAAAAAGGGTGAGTATGAAATAATAACTGGAGTCTGGTCCCATTTTACCCAGGCAGGGTGAGGTTCACCTAATTCCATCTGTCTAACAGTTACAGAAGTCCCATCTGAGCTGGCTGTCCATCATTTCTTTCACATTAATGGAGAGATCAAGGCACCGCCAGGTGCCCCTAGTTCATCCCTTGATCTCAGAACATGTTCCAGGACAACAAATTGCAGGCAGTTGAAGCTGATGACATGAAACCCACCCTGGGAATGTCACTTAACAATTATCTTAAGATGAGGAAAATTTTCAATGAATGATAGACCCAGGTCTGCATGTGATCCCAGACAGCAGAGAGCTGTACAACCTGTAACTGCACTGCACTAGGATGCAGTATTGACTATGAGTGTCATTTCTGGCTTTATCTCATCTGCACAGACCTCACGTAGTGGACACCTAACCAGTGTCCCAGTCTGATTTGGGCTCACACAGACCACAGAAATTGATAAAATAATGCTATGTTTAATAAAGTGCATACAGATCCAGGGTTTGTAGTGACTAAAGGAAATTTAAAGGCTGCATTATTACAGTTAGATTTAGATGCTTAGGGGAATGGCTGAAAAAGTTCTGTACCTATGTCACAAGATCTAACTTGTCCTTGAATTTGTGAACATATCTGAACATAACATGAATTTGCACAGACAAACTCTGCTTCATCCCTTCACATTTCTTCTTGTACATGTCTTTAGAATACGAATGTCCACTACTATTCACAATCAACTGAACATACTATAGCTTCCTCACCTTTAACTGCAGTTGCAGAAGTCAGTAACTGGAATGACACAACTTTAACAGTGTGTTTTCCCAGAGGATACTGCTATGACTTGCAATGGAGAAACAATTTTGAACATTTTCCAAAATAGCACACAAAGATTACATCTGTCAGCAGTAGGAATAGATCTTACATTTACTTCTTAGGCACAGCTTCTATTTGATATTATGGAGATGGAAGGGCTTGTTTTCTCAGCAGCAATTTAGAAATGTCATCTAGAAGTTTCAGAAAGATAACGCTTAAAGGTACTACATCCCATGCCTTTGAAAGAAATCTGTTTTAAAAATCATCCCTGACCTACACTTCTCCCTCTGGGCACACTACACACCAGGCTAACATCTGCACATCTGTTCTTCATACCTGTGTCTCACAAATGAAGAAATACAGAAAATAAACCACTGTCTAAATCAACAAGATATTGTATTACACTTTGTGGTTGCCATTAACTTAGAGCAATCACAAACTCTTCAAAATGAAACCCAGTCATTAATCATATGTAATTATCTTTCTTTATGTAAAATTGCAATTAAAAACTACCTAAATTAAATTGATTGGTAGCAAAAATTTGTAAATTTATTCAGATTGTGATTTGTGCAAGTCTGGTGTGAAAAATGCACAAGAAAGTGATATTCAAAACGGCTGCTACTGCACAGTGGCAGCATCATTGTCTTTCCAGGTAGTTCAAGCAACCTCTTCTGCTGCCCAATCTGAACTTCTCTTTGTCCTACAAAACTCTCTTATCTTCTGTCTTGTTGATCCCCTAGATGTCCAGTCCTCCTCCTCCTATCTTGACAATACATGTCAGCTTATTTACTATGCCTGGCCAGATGCACATTTCACTGTTCCTACTAGGTTGTGGGGTTGTTTTTTCCCCTGTCTACAAGGACGTGCTATCTGCAACGGGGCAACAAAGGCTTCTGCAAAAACAGAGACATATTGTAGGCATAACTTTTGTTACATAGGATGTATTGTGGTAATTTGGTCAAGAGTCAGAGGACAGAAAGAGCAGCCATCACAACCTATATGTGAATTCTTTTGGTGAGACACTGGCACAGGTTGCCCAGGGAAGTAGTGGCTGCCCCAACCCTGGCAGTGTTCAAAGCCAGGCTGGATGAAGCCTTGAGCAACCTGGTCTGGTGGGGAGGTGTCCCTGCCCAGGGCAGGGGGGGTTGGGACTAGATGATCTATAAGATCCATTCTTACCCCTAAAATTCCATGGTTGTGATTCCAAAGCACACCCTTCAGTATTTTGCAGAATTGAATCCTCAGCAATATAAATGCTAATGTTTATCTATCACCAAGAACAGAATTTTTTTTGGAATCTCTCACATTTCAGTTCCCCAAACTCTGCAGTTACAACATCCAACCACACCAACTCTGTTGCAAAAGAGTTTACATTAGAACAAATACATGTCTTAATTCAAACTAGAGATGCTGCTCCTGAAAAATACATGAAATGTACCCAGAGCTAATCCTGCCTTTCTTAAACATCCTAATTGGGATCTTCTTCAGTGACTGCAAATGCACAGGAATTCAAGCTCACCATTTAACTCTGCTTTCACAGCTCAATTCCTATCATTTCCTGGGACTGTCCACCATAAAATAATTACGTGAAGTATTTCTGTTTGATGTTGTCTGGTTCTAGAAGTGCCTCATATAAAATCAAACACTTCAGATTAATTTTTTGCTACAAAATTCGTAAGAACAATGTTGCTCTCACTTGTTTACAGAGATTTAAGTACAGTGGCTGTTTTTAGCATGACATTCTTTCCATGGATAGATCAAATAAAATTACTTTATTGCTCTGCACATGTTTGGCATGCTCCTAGCAGCTAGAGGCACAGGAGGAGACAAGTCATCCAGTCACCATTACGCACTTCCTAGGACAGTATGAATACTGCTACATTTCCTTCCAGCTTGAATATTGGTCCAAACCACCTATTGCCTGCACACAGATGAACAGTGGAACAACACAAAATGTCAACATGACAGCTATCGAGGGAGAGGAAGTGTCCTCTCCAGTCAAGATAAATATATAAATTCACCAGTCAACACTACATTAAGTATCTTAAAAAAAAGGAAACACTTGAACTTTGACTTCCTTTCAACACACTTAATGATGCTGTTTACAGTATTTTAGCATGTTACCGGGTTTTAATACAATAACTGTGCTCAGCTACTGTTGCAGTACTCAGTGTTTAACCCTGAGACACCCCTGGCCCAGCATGTGTGACTGCTGCCAACAGAACACACACTCAGGGAGTTTAAATCTCAGCAGCGAACACGCCTGAACGTTTCCTCTCTTAGTACTGCAAATGCTTGCAATAAATTACTTACAAAATATAGGCCTGATTCACCACTGCATTACACCATTTGTACACAGCTGACTTCAACAGTTACATGAGTGTAAAAGAGAAGCAGGGGAGGGGTGAAGCAAGCCCTGTGTGCAGATAATTAACCATCTTTTTCATTGAACCATAATATACTTTCTCCATAAACTGGCAACAGAACCAATCAGTGTACACATTTCATTTCAAATACAAAGTAATTTTAGGAGCTAGCATTATTGTACCGTTTGAAATATTCTCTGTTCTCATCAAATGATTCCCCCTGTAATTGATGTCATAAAGAATATCTGTGTTAAGCTGTCTTCATTTCCACAGTTTTCAATCCTTATGATGATCAATTATTTATATACAGACTAGATGAAAGGCAAGATTGTAATGACTCCAAGAGATTTAAGAGTGATATAATAAATCTTGAAAGCAGAACTCAAGTGGGTGATGGTAACAAAAGCCAGTACTGGACGACTGTATTTTAGTATTTTTAGAAGTTTCCCTTCATCTCCCACCCAAAATAAAAAGGAAAAAAAAAAGATTACCAAAGCAGCACCTCCTCCTGCAGTCCTTCTTTTGTACCAATAAACCTTCTCTTTCCCCCAGGAGAGCCCTGCCACCCTCACCCCTTTCAGCGTATTCTTTCTTAACAACAGCAACAAACATGTGCTTTTCCTTTTTATCAGCCCAATGAGTTTTTGGTTGCCAGGATGACCTGACTGAGTGCCAGTGGAAATTCCTTGATCTAATTTTTTAAGAAGTCTGTCTCGTACAAAGTAAATTAACACACCTTTATTCCACTAATGATGACTCAGGGCTTCAAAGTTTACATTTGTATCCAAACTTTCCAAAACCATCTGGTTTGCTTTGGTTCATGGCCACAAAAAACAAGCCTTGTCACCAGTCAGTATACATGTCAAATGTAACTTAAAAAGGACATATATTTCTTCATATGACTCTCATCAGATATGAAAAATAAATTTGGCAAAAATACCAATGACTTCAATAAATCAAAGATTTGAACCATGCTTCCATCTGCCTCCTTTTTGCACAATTATCTAAAAAGATTCAACAACTAACGGTCATCAGTCTATTTTCTATGATCCACTGAACCATTAGACATATTCAAGCAAGAGGGTTCTGGCCTGCTTCCAAGCAGAGCTTCCAGCCACATTTAGGGACATATATCCCTATTAATTGTTCAAACAAACCAACCCACACCAAAGAATATTCTTTGGATTTCAGAATACAGACACAGTCCTTGTCTTATGAGTCATCTTCACGCTTGCAGTAACTCTTTGTAGTAACTTGGACACATGCATTAGGTATTACAATATGTAATATATTTATAAATGTATGTTGCAACTCCAACCAATACTTTGGGCAACTGATTTCAGAGAACTACAAAGAACTTAATTTTAAACTTTGATCCTCATTGCATGAACCCCGAGCTCAGTTGAATGGTCTTCCATTGGGACAACAAAAATTAAGGATCAATAGTTCTTCAGAGTTAAGGCCAAAATCTGTGGGTAAATAAAGGGCAAATTCCAAAGCCTTTAATACAAAAATTCTCACCAGCATTTTGTTGCAACAAGCACTTCAGAATTTTATTACTTAGATTAAAAAAGATGTACAATAGCTACACCTTGCAACAAGCTCTTACATTTTTAGAGTGTACTAAACAAAGTGTTTCCCATAGTGGTAGATGATGTGATTCAAAAACTACGTATTCTAAGATCAAGTTTTGCAGGAAAAAGATGGCAGTTTTCCTCAATTAAGATTCACTAAATATGGCTGTAACTGATTTGTGTAACAATAAACATAGCCATGGCTACAAATAGTGCCAAACTCTTTTGCCAATTTATTTCTCTTTTTCTCCTTTGGGATTTCTCCTTTTCATAATACACTTGCAAGAAACAACAACCCTTCAAAATGTCTGCATGGAGTTAATTCTAAATGATAAAGCAATCCAGTCCAGAAAGCAGCTAAGATTGAGCTCATGTCAACAGGTAGAATTTACAGTCCCACAAAAAAAAAAGTTTAACAGTCAACTATTTAGCTGCAATAAATTAGACTTTCACTGTGTTCTTCTTATCACTGCAATCTATAGATGAAAAGCAGTATATAGTAGCTAATTATAAATTTTATTTATTACCACAGGCAGGATTTTCTAGTAGTACTCTGTTTCTTAATGTGAAACTAGAGATCAAAACTTTATGATGACCTGAAGCTGATTTCTTAACAGTTTTGATTTCCTGCTCTTCATAGTCACCATAAATCTTATTTTCCTCCTCAAAACTTCAGATGTTTCTAACTTCTTATCTATCAGGCTCTAAAGTGCTTCCAGACTCGCACAAATGTTTTAGCAGACTCCGCAGGCTTGCCTGCCACTCTGCTAAATGTCAGGCCATATATCTCTTCTGGGGGAGTTCCCCACTGAAGAAGCCATACTATGGGAAAAACATGTAAGTAGGGAGGACCCAGAGGCACCCCAGTCTCAGTTGTATTTAAAGTCTGAATCCTTGCTGACATCCTGACTTGCCTAGCATACAAACTGGAGAAGCTTGTGCTTAAGACCACCAGGCTAAAGCAAGACACAGGCTTCAGCAATTCTCCTGCCCAAGGTCAGGCAAGACTAAGGCCCACGTCCTTCAGCAACTATTCTATAGTGCTTTGCAATGGCATTGTATGACTGATCTCAGCAGGGACATGTGAAATGCAGATCACGGACCACATCGTGCTTTATCCAAAATGTTGATAGCAGAGATACCATCACGTAGACATTGGTAAGTTTCCAGACTTCAAACCGGTTGTCTTAAATTAAAAAGGAGGGTGGGGACTGAGGAAGGAGAGCACAGACACTGGAAAGAGGGGTGGTAAGGAAGGAAAAGGAATTTGTAAAGACATGCTTCATCACAGCTTAAGCATTTGCCTATGCTCTTTACAAATCACAACCACCAGAAAAGGTCAATCGAACAGAACTGTTCTGTTCTATCTGACTTTGACACTTGGCTTTTCAAGTGCTCTCAAGGAGCAAAACCATGATTTTTAGTCAGCTTCACTATGACCTGTCAGGAATAGTCACACTTCTAGGGAAACCACAGGGCAAAGTCAGAAGGAAAGGACAGGAAATTTACAGTGTGTACATAGCTGTTAGAGTTGCTTCTGCAATACAAAATGCTAACAGCAGTGGAGCTCAGCAAAGCTGCTCTTTTATCCAAAAGTAATCTTTACAAAACAAAGCCATGCAATAAAGGATATCCTGGTACCGAAAAACAAGCAGTGTAAGATGAAAGGACAGTGTGGTATGGAAAAAGAAATCTTGTATGACACACTGGCTCGTCATGTGAAAAATGGTCTAAGATGCCATTCATTACTTTGGTCTGCAGTTCTTAAAGAATACAAAGTGAATATACAAAAGGCTTCTCTCCTTCGATAGCATTATCCTTTCAAGTGTGGCGGTATGTTTGATTAATGTCTAGCAACCTAAGGCATAAGGTGTCACATTTGTGTTGCATGAAACATGAAATGACACAGGACTCATTGTCATGTTTCTTGATGGTGCTTTCATGTTCAATTATGTTGGTTTTTAAGCTGTTTGTTTTGCTTCTGCTGTTTGCCTGGGCTTATGTGAATAGTTTAGTATTTGGGACATGTGGCTTTTGTCACATGTGGCAGAATTTAGAGTATTTTATACATTCTTCTATAAGTAGGTGCTGAGAATATCCTGCCTTATCTCTGCATTTGATTCCTAGATGCAGCATTCACAGATGAAACTCTTATGTGAAGCAGAGCTGAATGTTTACAGTTATGCTTGACCAGAACCAGGTATTCTGTTAAAAACTCCAACTCATGTTTCTCTCACTAAAATGAGGGAGAGCTCATAAAATGGAAATCTATGTTTGATGGGAAACACGCTACTATGAAATACCATCATGTTGTGAAACAGGAAAAAAATGTGAAGAAAAGTTATAGGATCTCATTGGAGACTGTTGTTTACCTCTACAAAATTAGAGGGAAAAAATCAGCTGCAACCCTGTTTATTTAGCTTTTCCCACATCTAGGGCACCCTTTCTCAGTTGGATGATTCACTAGGTGCAAGAATTACAGACTATTTTCCCCAAGGAAAACTAGATGCTCTTTTATGGGTTTTTTTAAAAAATACTTGTAAAGTCACCATTCTATTCTACCTTCTGCCCTGCCTGCAGCTGCCAGGGCTTCCTTCTCTGCTCTCTGCCCTATTTGCAACCTCAGGCAATGGGAGTCTGCTGGGAAGCACAGGAATGAATCAACGTTCTCAGGATTCCTTCTCTCCCCACACACCCTAACATGTCTCTTTGCTGCAGATGTAATGAGTTGCACTGACAGTTATAAAATTACCCTTCTGATTCCAATTATTTTTCCAAACAGATGCTGCTAGGTTGCATTCTATTTGGATGCATTCTTCTTCTTATTTACTAAATCACATTTCTCAAGGGCAGAACCTGCCTAGTATCAGCAAAGAACAGACAACTCTACATCTGGTCTCAAGCACCCCCCTACATTGCTGTTGATTCTCATTGCATGCTGCTCCCTTTCCCCTCCCCTCTCCTAACTCTTCTGTGCCTCAAAAGTTTTGTCCACTTTGCCAAGTCCCTCAAAACATCTGCTTCCTCCACCCCTGCTCCTGTGTTCCAGAATGTATCTGGCAAAAGCTTGTGACTAGAAAGACTTTCTCAACCAGCAACCTATTCTTCCCTCTTTTGGTCTCACCCCAGCAGAACATCTCTCCCAGCTCAAATAAGTCTCTGGACTGCAATTTCTAGTGACCTCAGTTCAGGTATTCTTTGCCTTTCTCTACCTCCCTTTCCACTGCACAGGGCTGTGACAATCTCTCAAAAGCAGCTTAACAGAGCATGAATTGGTCTTCTCACCAGTTTACCTCTGACTTCAGTGATTACCCTCAAGTCTCTTCCATACAGTCTCTACTGCAGACACACAATTTTCTCATCTGTTTTCCTCCAGCCAGCATGTGACTGCCTCCTGAACCTCCCCCTCTACCTCCCTTTCCACTGCACAGGGCTGTGACAATCTCTCAAAAGCAGCTTAACAGAGCATGAATTGGTCTTCTCACCAGTTTACCTCTGACTTCAGTGATTACCCTCAAGTCTCTTCCATACAGTCTCTACTGCAGACACACAATTTTCTCATCTGTTTTCCTCCAGCCAGCATGTGACTGCCTCCTGAACCTCCCCCCGGGCTCTGGCTGCATTCTTTTTAACTCTTTCCTTTTAAAATGGCAATATAGAACAAACTCTTGCTCCTAAATCACAGACACAAACCCCCAACCACAGAGAAAGACCAGAACCAATTTCTTTAATCTCTTAGCTTATTCTACGATGTCAATACCATTACAGAGTTGGGTTTTTTCCACACCCCTTCCAGCCAAGATCCTCTCTAGTGTGGCTTTCCTTGTCACATTTCAATAAAGATGCTGTCATTAGTATTTCAAGAGACTGTTTCCGAGACAAATATTACAACCACTTGTTCCATTTCTTTCCCTCTATATATTGTTATTGTGCCTATATTCCAATATTTACCTCCTCACACTGATTTCATTGATATCATCATATCCTGATTGCCTTTTTTCTACAACTTACCCTTTAAAAGGCCTCTCCCATTCTTTCCTCCAGTTTCTGTGGGACTTCTATTTTGTATCACATTAAATTATGTTATCATTTAACTTGTTTTGGCCTATTTTCAAGACTAAAGACTTGTTTGTTGACTCTCCATGTTCATGGCAGTCATCTTTTATCAGCATCATTGAAACTTAATAGATATGCAGCTAAAAAGCCCAGCATAACTTCAGTATATTCTTCCTCTATTTTAAGCACCTCCCTCCCACTGGTCTCTTGATCTCAATCACAGTGAACTATGCCACATGATTACCAGCCTCTTTGCACCACAAATTTGACAAGATTCTGTTTGCCTCAAGCTCTCTAGTCCTCACATTGAGATCAGGTCTTATTTTCACAGCTAAAACTCCCCATAGCTCTCATCCTTTTACAACTGGCTGAATATTCTTCTTTCTTCATCTAACTGAAGTAGCTTTGCCTCACTAAACCAAAACAAGCTACACAGATCTTTCTTCCAGCTTCAGCTCCAGGCCTTTTCTTTAAGCATCTTTGGAGTTGCTGCTCCTTCTCTACTGTATATTCTTTTCAAATTTTCTGATGGAACACATACAGTAACTTCAAACACATGTGACTTCTTGAGGTCTTAGAAACACACTGGAATTAAAACAGCCATGAAAAAAAAACAGACCAAAAATTATCCACCAACCTCCTCTTCCCATAAACTGAGCAAAGCTCATGCAACAGGCAGGAAGGAGTAAAATAGCCTGGGAGATGGAGGCAGCTGGTCTCATCAGACAACCGCACCCAGCTGGTTTATATATGGGACAGGAAGTGGAAATTAGAAGCTAGAGTAGGACGATAATTCCCTGTTCAGAAGCTTAATATGAAAAGCCTGTTGCATTAGAGGCTGTATTTGTTTGTACTACACCAGGATTTGAACAAATAGGAAGTACTGCCACTGTTGCATGGTAAAAAGGGGAAAGCATTTTTGTTCATTTTTCCTGCGGCTTGTGCCTTTTTGCCTCACTATGACACTTCTGCTATGAATATGTTTTACCAGGATACCAAAAGCTGAAGCCGGTTTTGTTGGATTTACCTTTCCAACTTGTTTCCCAGTTCTTATGTGTTTTTCTTTAAACAGTTCATTTGTCATAAAGTACCAATTAAGCAAATTAATGTTTTCTCTAATTCCTATGAGGGTTTTAGCCTTGACTTTGTGCCAATTTAAACAATTCTCCAAATGTAAACTTTACGTACAGGATCACATAGCATGCTTGAAAAAAACTTGTATTAAATTTCTACAGCCTAGCAAACTGGTTTGGGCTATCAAAAGGTCACTGGAGCAACCAGAGTACCTTTCAGTTTGTGAAGCACTTTGGGAAAATACTGTAACTAGACTGAACTTTTAAACTCACTTGGTACCAGCAGAGGCAACGAGAAGGAAATACCAGCTCTTGCTCTGCTCTTACTCTCTGAGTTTTTCTATTTCTCTATTTTAGTGGTAACATCTTTAATACCGATGGCAAGAAGCCTTGTTCATAAGGATAGAGAGGAATACTGAGTCTCCTGTCTTTCTACAGTTTATGATGGCATCATTTTTTCATTAGGCATGGTTTGTATTACAAGCAATACACAACACAGCCTAGAATTGCCAATCTTGTAGCAATTTGCAGCAGAACTCCTACAAGATGAAGCAAACTTTTTTCTAAACCTCATCACAATGTATAACTTCATCCTTATTTTTCCTTTCATTAATAAAAAGACACAGTCCATGTCACATTTTCTTGGAATCAATGAAGACTAATGAAATCATGCTTTATACAGCTGGGCTGAGAACTAAATTCAGAAATGAATATGGAATTTAGTTCAATGTATTTAGAAGTTTACCATTACTGCACTGAAAATGACAAAAATCTAACAAAAAAGGCACATAATGACTGCCGATCTATTTCATGGAATAAGAGTTTCCCTTTTTATCATAGACTCTAACTTTTAAGTTTGATTTCTTGTATTTAGTTACTAAAGTCTTGCATAAAGTGTCTACTGCATAATGACAAAATTTTAATGTGAGAAACAGACATCTCTATTTTTACCTGCTTCTCATAATCAAGTGCCTGTTCAGTGGGTGTAAATTACTATACTTTTTCTTTTAATTTTGTAATCCTTAAAGATCAGAGTGTAAAATAAAGATTTTCTTGCTGTCGATACATCTCTGTTTGATAGTGGATACTATCAGAAATGTCCTCTGTTCTACAACGTTTGTGGAATGGGGTTATCTGCAGTTGCATGTGCTATCTGTAATGATGATGCTTCTTTCAAGTTTGGGAATGACAAACAGAAGACTAAGTGGCTCTAGTTGTCTAGAGAAGGTGCTTGCTGAAAACACCTCACAGTGGCTTCACATCAACTGAGTTCTGATCACATTCCACCTTCTATAGGAAGATTTAGGCATATGGTAGATTCCCAGATATAAGCTCAACCTGTCTCAAAGTAAAACGAGCCTTGTGCTTGGAATCCTAATATTTTCCTGTCAGTGTTAGATATTGTTGTTTACAGCTATGCCAATGTTACTTTTCGCTACAGCATCACTATGCTGCCAACAAAATGCATTACTTCCAAGTGTTTGGCATCCCTGGAATATAAATGGAGTATGTGAGCTGCAAATAAGGTTTTCTTCACATACACAGGATTGGCTTATGTGAGTAACCCTGCTGAAACCACTTGAATGACTTGCTTTTTAAGAATTCAGAGGGCTTACATACAATATTAGTCCTACATGAAATATTCTTCAGATTATTTATATTTGGTAAGTACATACTGGATATGGAAGGAGGAAGAAAAATCATTCCAGTAATTTTCATCATAGATGCCAAATATGATCTTAAAAACAGATATTTGCATTGATTTCTGGGTACGCAAATACAAAGAGTTAAAACCCGAAGCAGCGTTCTACATGTGTCTTTGCGGCCCCCCCAGTGGGCAAGTGTTACACAGCAGCTTTACCTCTGCAGCGTCACACACCTTCCTCTGGGAAAAACATATAGGCGTGTTAAGGAGAGAGGAAGAAATGCACTCCATTACAGCTTTGTTGCAATCTTCCAAGAATATTTATCTCCATATTTTTTTTGCAAATGTCAGTGTAGAAAGAAAACTTTCTTTGCCCAGAGAGATACATCAAAAAAATTAGTATGCTGACTTTCATAGAATCAGAGAATTTTAGGGG
>NW_008693400.1:0-2265 GCF_000695815.1 Acanthisitta chloris | reverse complement strand
AAGACCCTAAAAAAATCTCATTTTTAACCCCCAAAAATTATCTTTTTCAGTCCTAAAAAATGTTCATTTTTCCCCCAAAAAATCCTCATTTTCAGCCCTAAAAAATCCTCATTTTTCCCCCCAAAAATCTTCATATTTTTCCCCAAAAAATCCTCGATTTTGAGGCCAAAAATCCTCATTTTAAGCCCTAAAATATGCTCATTTTCCCCCAAAAATCCTCATTTTTCCCCCAAAAAAATTCTGATTTTTGCCCTCTAAAAATCCCCAATTTTAACCCCCCCAAAAATCTTCATCTTAAAGCTCTAAAAATCTCATTTCTAGCCCCAAATTTCAACCCCAAAAATTAATTTATTCCAACGAAACTTTTCAGGCCCCAAAAAATGCAAATTTTGGGGCTAAAAAAATCTTTTTTTTGGCTTCTATTTTTTCCCTTTTTTGACCAATTTCAGTTTTGGGTTAAAAAAATTCGAACTGAGGCAAATTTTGTGGTTTGAGAGGCAAAAAAATCTCAATTTCAAGGCCAAAATTGACATTTTTGAGTCAAACCCGAAATTCTCGGGAAGAAAAACAACAAATTTGGGGCTAAAAATGAATTTTTTTCAAGGGCGGAACAAAAATAAAATAAAATCACATGAAAGAAAATGGAAAAAAAAACAAATTTTGAGGCAAATTAATATATTTAATAAATATATTTGAAAGCCAAAGAAAAACATGTCGAAAAGCCAAAAAATCCACAATTTTAAGGCAAAAAGATACAAATTTTCAGGCAAAAAATTACAAATTTTCAGGCAAAAAAATACACATTTTTAGGTAAAAAATACAAATTTCCAGGCAAAATAAAATACACATTAGGCAAAAATAACAAACTTTAAGGCAAAAGTTATATATTTTAAGGCAAAAAAATATTTTAAGGCAAAAAAATACAAATTTTCAGGCAATTTTTTTCTTTTTTTTCCTCTCAAAATTGGGTTGAAAAATGGCGAAATTTGGTCTTTTTTCTCCCCTTAAATCTAATTTTTTCACCCCCACCTCATTTTTATGGCGAAATTTGGTCTTTTTTCTCCCCTTAAATCTAATTTTTTCACCCCAAAAAATCCTCATTTTTAGTCCAAAAAATTCCACATTTTCAGCAAAAAAATTCTAATTTTTTACCCAAAAAAATCTCACTTTCATCCTCCAAAAAAAAAAAAAGTCAATATTAATTTTCACCCCAAAAAAAATCTCATTTTTAGGCACTAAAAATCTCCAATTTTCTCCCTAAAAATTCCTCATTTTTTGGCTCTGAAAACATCAAATTTCTCCCCAAAAATTCTTATTTTTAGCCCCCAAAAAAGCATTTTTATCCCTAAAAAATCTTCATTTTTTGTCAAAAAAATCCTCATTTTTAGACCCGAAAAATCCTCATTTTTTGCCTTCAAAAAAATCAAATTTCGCCTTAAAAATCCTCATTTTTTTGACCGCAAAATTAAGGCAAAAAAATACAAATTTTCAGGCAATTTTTTTCTTTTTTTTCCTCTCAAAATTGGGTTGAAAAATGGCGAAATTTGGTCTTTTTTCTCCCCTTAAATCTAATTTTTTCACCCCAAAAAATCCTCATTTTCAGGCAAAAAAATCCTCATTTTTCAGCTAAAAAATATTTATTTTCACCCCCAAAAATCTTCATTTTTAGGCTCGAAAAACCTTCAAATTTCTCCTGAAAAATCCAATTTTTTTGGGCCCAAAAATCTGAATTTTTTGAGTTTAAAAATTGCTAATTTTAACCCAAAATCCTCATTTTTCCACCCCAAAAATTCTGTTTCTCAGCTCTAAAAGCATCAAATTTCTCCTTAAAAAATCCTCATTTTTCAGCCCAAAATTTCCCATTTTCTCCTGATTTTTTGGCTCCACCTCGTGGCCAAAAATGGGAATTACACAAAAAAAAATCCTCATTTTTCACCCAAAAAATTAAATTTTTGAGGCTAAAAATCAGCAGTTTTTAACTCCAAAAACATCTTGTTTTAATGCCCTAAAAATCCTCATTTTTGGGCCTAAAAATCACCAATTTAAAGCCAAAAAATATTCTCATTTTTCACACTAAAAAATCATTTTCACCAAAAAAAATCTTAATTTTCATCAAAAAATTCCGCATTTTTTTAGCCTAAAAAATCCTCATTTTAAGCCATAAAAAATATTTTTCACCCAAAAAATTATCATTTTTTGGCTCAAACTTCCATCGAATTTCTCCTTAAAAATATATTTATTTTTAGGCCCTAAAAAACAAAAAAA
>NW_008693399.1:9884-20536 GCF_000695815.1 Acanthisitta chloris | reverse complement strand
TGGACCTGATGATCTTTGAGGTCTTTTACAACCGGATTGATTCTATGATTCTGTGACTCATTTCACTTGGCATTCAGGCCGTTTCTGAAAGCCATCAATACATTTGTCCTTCTAAGAAATCAGTTCTCAAGATGTAGATGTTTCCCTTCATTTCTGTGCCTGACACAGCCACTCCTGTCAGTACCATGTCCTTTGGCTGGGGACAGCCCTCAGTCACAGCTGGGCTGGAGGTACTTGGCAATTCTGAGATAAACTCTAAACAAACTCTGGGCTGTGGCCAGGAATGCTGTGTAAATCCCATGCTGCCAGGTGCTGAGTGGGGGAAATGTAGGCAGCACAACCTTAAGGCTTCAGAAATCCCTTCTGTGTTTGGAGCTGCTGAAGTGACCTCAGTCAGCAGCAGTGTGGGAAGCTGCTGTGCAGTACAAACATACTCAGCTTTGCTTTGATCTTCTCTCCTACAGTTCACTGCAGCCTTTCAATCTAATAGAGCTTCCCAAAAAGACAGTTTGGATCTGTTCAAAGTGGCTTTTCAGCATGAGGAGTGTTAGGGTGTTGAGGCACTGGAATATTGCCCAGGGAGGTGGTGGAGTCACCATCCCTGGAGGTGTTTAAGAGGTGTCTGGAGGTGGCACTGGGGGATAGGGTCTAGGAGTTCCAGCAGTGACAGGTAAAGGGTTGGACTTGATGATCTTAGAGGTCTCCTCCAACCTTGGTGGTTCTATGACTCTATGAGATGAGTTAATTTATATATAGTTTTCTGCAACTGTTTTACTCTGTTGCTTTGGTTTTGATCTCGCTTTGATGCTTCGAAAGCATAATTATTATTAAAGATCACCCTTCCAACATCATCAGCTCTGTTGGGCAGCTTTGAAGAGCTCAGCTGTTTGTTCTTGAGAAGCTGGACAGAATCTAAGTGACTCTCATCCATGTTCCTGGTGGAATCACCCTTGTGTCTGACTCCTGCAGGTACGACCGTCTGCTGGAGACGTGTTCCATCGCCCTTGTGGGCAAATACACCAAGTTCTCTGACTCCTATGCATCTGTCATCAAAGCTCTGGAGCACTCTGCACTGGCCATCAACCACAAACTGGACATTAAGGTAGGGCTGGCTCTGTGTGTGTGAAAATAGCTTCTCTCCATCCTCCTTCCACCTCCAGTGCTGCCCGTCCTCAGCAGGATTTTCACAAACCCATGGACAGTAAGGGAGAGTTGATTCAGCCAGAGAACTTCCACATGGGTGTAGTTGAATAATGGGGATAAATTGGAAGAAGGAAAGTGAGATTAGATCTTACTTAGTCAGAGGTTTTTGCTGTGAGGGTGGTGAGACACTGACACAGGTTGCCCAGGGAGGCTGTGGCTGCCCCAGCCCTGGCAGTGTTCACAGCCAGGTTGGCTAAAGCCTTGAGCAACCTGCTCTGGTGGGAGGTGTCCCTGCCCAGGGCAGGGGGTTGGGGCTGGATGATCTCTGAGGTCCATTCCAGCCTCTTAACATACTATGAACTATGACTTAACAAGGTGTCCTTTGGTTACAGCATCAAACCAGCTGTTGTTAAGCTTCAAAGCAAACTAGTCTCTCACCCTGTGAGCTGTACAATGATGTGTAGTGGATGAAACTCCTCAGCATAGTGTGCTGAGCTGTGACAGAGCAGTAGATGGATTTGGAGGACGCTGTCTGCTTTAATTTCTCTGGCAGCTGTTGCAAGTGGTCCTTTTTTAAGGTTATGGCTGTTAACCTTGTGGTACTCACAGATTTTGAGATGCTGCTGGTTCATGCTGTATTAAGGTTTTCATGCTGTTGTGGCTGCACAGAAATCAATCTGCTTTCACAGAATGAGAGTCAGTCAGGGTGGAAAAGAACTCAGATCATGGAGTCCAACCCATGACCTAACACCCCCATGGCAACTAGACTAGAGCACGAAGTGCCACGTCCAATGTGTCCTGAAACACCTGCAGGGATGGTGACCCCACCACCTCCCTGGGCAGCACATTCTTCCTGATGTCCAATCTGAACATCCCCTTTAGGGCTCTTGGTTGTAGCTGAATGCTCTGAAGGAGTGAAATCTGTTGCCAGAAATCTTCCTTTCATTTAAATACCCTTTTTAATGTCTGGTGGTTTCCTGATGCCAGTGGTCATGGGAGTGGGTGGTTGATTATAGCAGCACTGGTCTAGGTTTGGTTTACTTTCCAGCTTCCAAAATCAGTAGAGGAGAGAAGAAGAAGTAAGACTGGTGTAGTGCAAACCCTGCACAAGCATTTGGGGATGGTCCCTGACACAGCTGTGCCTGTGGCTCAGAAGGGGAGTGAGTTCTCCAAGCCCTGGGCATGGGCATCTTATGTTGGGGTAAAGAACTGATGAGCAGTATGGCAGCTTTCAAAGGAATAAAGGACAAAATGGTTGTTCAAAAGGGTTAGCAACCTGCCAGAACATTCAGAAACTCAGAGGTACTGCAGTAGTGGAGAGGAGAAACTGGAAAAATTGCAGGTTTTTCCCTTGGTCATAATATCCTTTAATTACAGCAGCCTGTGTTTCACCAGATCTGCTTCTTCAGTGCCTCTTGGAGATTAAAGGATGTGTATTTAATGAGAGTGCTAAAGGATGTGTCTTTAATGAGGTGGTGTCAAAGGAGGTGTGATGAGGCAGCCCATGCAGTTCCAGCTGGGTGGAGGTTTTTGTCTGCATGGCTGTGTGTTCTCACCTCTCAGTGCTCCATTAACACCTCATGTTAGAGTCTGGGGCTCGCAGAGCATCGTGTGGCACAGAGAACTGCAGAGAGGGGAGGAAAGACAAATCATGGCTCTGTGTGTGCACTGTAGGAGGATGGAGTGGAAAGCAGTTTTGGCTGGCAGACAGGAATTCGGCCCAGGAGAGACATAAGTATCCATTAGGAAACGAATCCAAAGCTAGCCAGGAGGAATGATGCTATCTTAATTTAATGAGAGTTCAGAAGACCTTGTACACTCTTGTGGCAGTGTCTCATCATCCCTGTTTGGATTCCTTCCCAGTATATTGACTCTGCTGACCTGGAGCCAGACACCCTGCAGGAGGAGCCTGTCCGCTACCATGAAGCCTGGCAGAAGCTGTGTGGGGCTGAGTAAGACTCTGCTGCTCTGGCCATTCCTTGGAGCATGTCAGATATTAACCTGCTAGTGCCAGCTTTGGAATTCAGGGCTCACTGGAGACTGTGCCCTTAGGCACTGTATCAGCACATTCTGGCAAACAAACACCTCTCAGGGACGTCAAGATGTCAAGTGGAGGATGGTTAAATATTGAGGGAGGTGGTGAAAGGCAGCAGTGGGGAATGATCCTGCAGGTGAGAGTGTGCCCAGACTCACCTGCATGATCAGATGGAAATAAGGAGAAGGGATAGGAACTGGTAAAGGCTGTTAAAGCCAGAGAGAGTATGGAAGGTGCAAATGGAGTATAAAGTCCTTTAGGAAGAAAGTGTGAGAAGGCAAAATGTGTTAGTATGCAAAGCAGTGCCAAGAGTTAGTGAAGCAAACAAGAAGAAGTGTGGCCTGTTAATCTTCAGGGAAGCAGGATTGGGGTGGGTTCAGGAGAACAAAGAACCTCCTGCAGAGTTTGGTGTTCTTGTGTCAGGCCAGCCTGACACTGCAACCAGCACCTTCCTCAGCACAGGCCTGAGGTGCTGGCAGACCTGTGAGTGCCACAGCATGAACCATTTCTGTGTGGTAGCCCACACTGTATTTGGGATCTTTGGGAAGGTAAAGTTGGCATTTAGAGAATATTTCCCTGAAAATTCTGCTCTGGTGCAAGGTGTCCCTGCCCAGGGCAGGGGGTTGGGACTAGATGATCTCTAATGTCCATTCCAACTCCTTAACATACTACAACACTATGAAATTGAGTGATGTTGGATGTGTCAGGTCATAGGAAGGCACGTGGAAACTGCTGCAGCCATGGAGGCTACTGCAGAGACCTTCTAGGAGGGAGGTCTTGCAAGCCCAAGATTTGGTGGTAGGGAGGTGGTCTGTGGTTTGGGGGGGTCACTCTGTGAGAGCCCCATGTGAATGGAATCTTCTCATCCTCACGCAGTGGAGTTCTGGTTCCTGGTGGCTTTGGTGTTCGAGGGACAGAAGGCAAAATTCAAGCCATTTCCTGGGCAAGAAAACAGAAAAAGCCCTTCTTAGGTGAGAAACATGTTTCATCCATCAGAAGAAAGAAAGCCAAGGAGGAGGTTGAGTAGCAGCAAGAGCTTCCCTGGTTTTCACTGGTGTCTGGGAAGGCAGTGTGGGAAGGCAGTTGGCTGAGGCAGCAGTAAGTGAGCTGGGAATGCAGCCTCAGCCCTAGTTAGCTGTGAAGTGCTCAGAGCTGGCAGGGGATGCCAAGGAATCTCTGCAGTGAGGGACAGGAGCCTCGGGGGAAGTGTCAGAGGAGGCTGTGGCTGTGCTTGGGTGCAGTGGCTGTGGTGAGAGGCTGGCAGGGGTGTGTGGGCAGAGTGCATGGGCAAGGGAGGAGAGCAGAGCTTGTGGGGGGACTCCAGACCAGCAAATCCCAGTCAGAGGTGTCAGCCAGGGTTTCCTCTGGCTTGGGATGCTTGCAATAGGGGCTCAGAGGTCCTTGTCCTGACCTGATCCATGTCCTGCCTTTCCTGCTTTTCCCTCCTCAGGAGTCTGTTTGGGAATGCAGTTAGCTGTGGTGGAGTTTGCTCGCAGTGTCCTTGGCTGGCAAGGTAATTCCACAAATCCCTTCTGCCTTTCATTTCTGGGATTGCTTGAGTAATCCCTGTGAGTTTTAAATACCTGTAACCTTTACTTTTTCATAGGGAGGTAGACTTAATTTCCTTCTAGGCCTGTCAAATTCCCAATCTCCTTTGCTAATTCAAAGGAAAAAGAACCATTTCCTTACCCAATTCAAATAAAAATCAGTGAAGTCAGGTTTATGATGACAGAAAAGTTCCTATTGCTTAGTGTGAGCTCAGCTCACCTCGGTGCGTTGTGCCTGTGTGTTCTGGGCACTGAATTCCCAGTGAAGCCCAAAAGCAGTTCAGCCAATCAGCAGTTGCACCTCCTTCAGTGAGTGGATTCTGAGCTCCACTGCATGGATTGAGCAGGTCCCTGGTGTCAAAACTCCCTTCACAGAGTGCTGAATGGAGTGCTCAGCCTGACCCTGAGTCGCACCAGGAGCGAAGGTGGGAAAAGGTGTTTCTTGGAGCTCTCTGCTCCCTTCCCTGTCCCTGGCTTTATTTATACATTCCAGGCTGTTGAATGTGCTTTTCCTGAACAACCCTCATGTTCATCACCAACTGCAAGATTGCAGCCTCCAAAGCTGACACCAAACAGTGGTGACAGCCCTGTTCCTGGAGCCTGGGGTGGGCTCTGTGCCCATGGAGCCTCAGCACAGCTGGACACGAGAGGCAGCTGTGCCTGGGGCAGGTCCTGTGGGTGTGTGTCATGGAATTCCTGGTCCTGATTGCTAAACTTCACATTGCAGATGCAAACTCAACAGAATTTGACCCCAAAACTTCTCATCCAGTGGTGAGTTCATGGTGACTTGCTTGTAATATCTGAACTGTGCCAATCTTCTCTGCACACCCCTGGGCACATCTGCCCAGAGCACCTGTGGCTGCTCCATCCCTGGGAGTGTTTCAGGCCAGGTTGGATGGGGCTTGGAGCAAACTGGGCTGGGGGAACGTGTCCCTGCCCATGGCAGGGGGTGGGATGGGATGAGCTTTAAGATCCTTCCAACCCAAACCATTCCATGATTACCACAGACAAACCTGGATTCCTTGGAACACTTGTAGGCAAATTTTGAAGCTGCATTTCCTAGTCTGCAGGCTCTGTGTGCCTGCCCAGTGTCCACCAGAACGATTGGCTTCTGCTGCAATTAAAAATGCTGCTCAAAAGGATAAAGTTCTCAAGAAGTTATTTCTCAAAGCACAAGTGGCTCTGATTTGGGGATTTTGTTTCTCTAATTGGTTTGTGTAACTTGTAGGTCAGTAAACAGCACAGTGCTGGTGTGTGGGATCTGTGTAGGCTCCAACTGAGGCTGTTTCCTATCTGAAAACTTCCTGAATATCCACAAACCTTCTAGATGTTCTGTGCAGCCTTTGCTAGAGTAACTCAGCCAACTCACCTAGCTCTGTTGCTCTGCTTTGTCCAGACAATGTTCCTTGGGTGTTTGCTTGGGTTTTGCATGGATGGTGGTGGGTTTTTACCCTTTTTTCCCCCTTGAATGTTTCAGATCTGCCTGGCACTGTTTTTCCTCCCTCATTCCCACCACCATCTCTGGATGCTCTTTGCAGGTCATAGACATGCCAGAACATAATCCTGGGCAGATGGGTGGGACCATGAGGCTTGGCAAGAGAAGGACACTCTTCCAAACCAAGAATTCCATCATGAGTAAGGCCCTTTTTCCCTCTGGAAGTGTTTCCTGGGAATGCCATGCGTATATGGGGAAGTGAGGCTTGGGGATGTGAAAGCATCCAGGTGGGCACAGCCTGTTCTGGGAGGGAAATGGACATCAGGGATTTTGGTCCCTGCTCCAAGTGCCAGGTTCTGATGGATGTATTACAACTTGGTACCACTGCTCTAAGGAACATCTTCCCCTTGGTGCAGGGAAGCTCTATGGAGATCATGAGTTCTTGGAAGAGAGACACAGACACAGATTTGAGGTAAAAATGCTCTTGTAGGTATTGAGCTGTTCTGTGTTATGCAGACACAATAGGTCATGGCTTGTCCTGTGTCTGGTCTTCTAGGTCAACCCAGAGTTGAAGAAGTGTTTTGAAGAGCAAGGTCTGAAGTTTGTGGGGCAGGATGAGGAGGGAGAGCGCATGGAGGTGGTAGAGCTGGAAGGTGAGTCCTTGTTTCCATCTGGTTTGTGGGTGTAGGTGTGGACAAGGGAAAGTCTTTGGGAGGGTCATGGAGCAAGTTCTTGTGTGGGA
The DNA here is from genome assembly GCF_000695815.1 of Acanthisitta chloris. Lineage (NCBI taxonomy): Eukaryota > Metazoa > Chordata > Aves > Passeriformes > Acanthisittidae > Acanthisitta > Acanthisitta chloris. The sequence continues at coordinate 13,634 of NW_008693399.1, read as the reverse complement.
CCAGTTCAGGCTGTCTAGGAGTGATACCATCCATAAAATGATGGTGAAGAAGAATCCTGTGTGTCTGTCCATTGAGGGACAAAAGGCAGGAGGGAAGTGACACTTCTCATCCTCAGGGGGAACGTGGTCAGTACTGAGCTACAGCTCAGGCATAGGGTTGAGCCTTGCCATGACTGTGTGTTTGTTCCCCCAGAACATCCCTTCTTCGTCGGTGTGCAGTACCACCCTGAGTTCCTCTCCAGGCCCATCAAGCCTTCCCCCCCCTACTTCGGGCTGCTCTTGGCCTCTGCAGGGAGACTCAGCCATTACCTGCAGAAGGGCTGCAGGCTCTCACCCAGGTGGGTTGAAGGAACTGTTGGAGCAAGGCCAGAGGAGGCCACAAAGCTGCTCAGAGGAACTGGAGCACCTTCCCTACGAGGACAGGCTGAGAGAGTTGGGGCTGTGCAGCCTGGAGAAGAGAAGGTTGTGTGGAGAGCTCAGAGCACCCTGCCAGGAACTGAAGGGGCTCCAGGGAAGCTGCAGAGACTCTTGGTTAGGAACTGCAGGGACAGGACAAGGAGCAATGGGGAGAAATGGAAAGGGGAAATTTAGGTTAGATCTTAGGCAGAAGTTTTTGTTGTGGGGGTGGTGAGACGCTGGCACAGGTTGCCCAGGGAGGCTGTGGCTGCCCCAACCCTGGCAGTGTTCACCGCCAAGTTGGCTAAAGCCTTGAGCAACCTGCTCTGGTGGGAGGTGTCCCTGCCCAGGGCAGGAGGGGGCTGGGGCTGGATGATCTCTGGGGTCCATTCCAACCCCTTAGCACTATGAAACTAAGGAAGGCCCAGGCAGATCTGTGACAGGACACTGCTGCTTCCTGCAGGATAAACCAGACAGTCCTCTTGGCACAGTTCCTGGGGGTAACTGGGGATATTGCAGCACCTCTTGTGTCCACTCTCTTTCTTTGAAAGCTCTTGCCTGGAGTTTGAGGCTGAGTGTGAGGCCACAGAACTGTCCCACAGCTTGGGGGGCCCTAGTGTCAGGGAGAGAAACTCACAGGTGTTTGGGGAAGCTGAGGCTGAACCTGCTCTTTTTTTGTGACTGGAGACCTCCTGGGCTTTTCCCCATGTTCCTACTACAAGTCCTAGATACAGTTTGGCCCATAAGAAACTTGTTCCTGCTGCTGCTTTCAAGAACAGGCCCTGGGGGTTGCAGTTTCATCTGCTTCCTGCTGCCTTCAGCTTTCTCTGTTTCAGTTTGCAAAGCAGCTGATGATTTGAGTGGATTTAGTGGTGCATTTACCTGTGCTGCTGCTCCCCAGTGCCTGCAGTTGGGCTCAGCACTTAGGCAATGTGCCACAAAGAGCCACCACTTGGTACTGACCTGTTTGCCTCCTGGCAGGGGAGAACTCTGGGGGGCTCTGAGTGCTGGCAGTGCTCACCAGGTGACATGCAGAAGAGAATGGGCAGTGATTGTGTTAAACCCAGGCAAATGCAGTGCCAAAAGGAAAGTGGTAGGGTATTGGGGAAAATTGCTTCACTGCTTCACAACTCAGGCCCTGGCACAGCTGCCCAGGGCAGGGCTGGAGTCACCATCCCTGGAAGTGTTCAGAGTACGTGTGGATGTGGCACCTGGGGATGTGGTTAGTGGTGGCCTTGGCAGTGCTGGGGGAACTTAAAGAGCTTTTCCACCCTTAATGATTCTGTGATTCCATGAAATGGAGTGGCTTATGGGTAGGTAACCAGGCTCCTACTTAACAAATTTCCTTTAGAATAACTTTGCCTTTTAAAGTACCTGTTATGCATCGTTTGAATTCCCAAACCTTAAAGCAGATGCTGCCCCAGCCCTGCTTCCACAGGGAATTCCACTGAGAATCCTGTGTGCTCTGCTGTTCCCCTCAGCACTTACACCAAGCCTCACTACCTGCTGGGGCAGATCTCAGTCCTCAGAGCCCTTGTGCTCCCTCAGCCAAGCTCACCCTCTCCCCTGCAGGGACACATACAGCGACCGCAGCGGCAGCAGCTCACCCGACCTGGAGATCACAGAGCTGAAGTTCCCAGCAGTCAATCATGACTGAGTCCTGGTATGTTTAGTGCCCTCCACCTCTTCCTTGCCCAGTCTTCCCTCCTGGCATCTGTTTCACAGAAAACTGGCACACCCTGAGCTGTGCTGGTGCTCACAGATGTGTTCCAGCTGTGCTGAGGGGTGGGGATTGCCTGGCTGGGTGACACATGGGGGTGGCTGTTCCCTTGGCAAATTGGCACATAACAAAGTGTAAATAGAGGAGTTTGGGGTTAAATTCAGCTGAAGAATCCAAGCAGCAGTGGTGCACACACCCTTGAAACAGGGGCAGAGCTGAGCCAGGGGGTCCTGGGTTTAGGGGGTTCAGTATTTTGGAAGAATCTCTCACTGTTGGCATAGAATGTTTCGGAAGGAGCTGTTCTGTCCTTCTCCTGGGGCAGCAGTTCCTGTCAGTCCAGGGGCTGAGCTCTATTCTGGTGGCTGCAGATGTTAACAGGGCTGTGAAAACTGCATGTGCACAGTCCAGTTGGGTGTCCCAGGTGGACACTCGGACGTGGCGCTGCGACCGCACCAGGTGTGGGCTGAATTTTGAAGGGAGTTGTCCCTCTGTGGTAGGTGATCACAGATGGGACATTTCTCCTGCTGTGTCTGGTGTGTGGTGGTTCTGGAGGAGCTCAGCAGCCTCTGTGCACACCCATGGGGTGAGAGCAAAGCTCACTGCTGAGTGCCAGGGCACCCAGCAGGCCCAGCCCTTCTCCCCTCCCTCTGCCCTGTGCTAAACAGGCACTTCCACAGTTACCTGCCGAGGGAAAACAGCATCAGCCTCAGTGGCACAGCCCTGCTCCCCATCCCTGGGCACAGCACTGGGACCAGCTGCTGGCATCACTCGGTGTTGGGCTGTCCCACAGCTGCTGCAACACTGAGAGCTCAGGAAGCCTGCTAATCTTTTATCCTAAAGATCCTCTGAGCCTTTGGCTCACTGACAGCATCCCCTGTGCTCCCTGGTGGCAGCTCTGGATCTGTTGGGACCTGGTGGCTTGGAGCCTGTCCCTAGATGAGGAGGCTGTAGGGAGGGTGGCACAGTGTGGTTTGTCTCCAGGCTGCTGGACATGTCTCAGCTCAACTCCTAACAGCTGCAGCACAGTGAGGATTGTCCTCTGGGCAGAGCTGGGAAGGGCAGGAGTGAAGCCTTGGCTGAGGGGAAGTCACTGCCTTTTGGGTTGTCCTGGGCTCCCCATAAAACCAACTCTGGGCCTAGGCAGAGGAGTTGTCAGGGCTTGTGTGTGACATTTGTCTGGTGTGACAGACTCAGACTGCAGTGCTGTGCAGTTCCAGCCTGTTGCTCTTCCCTGTCAGTAACTCCTCTCCTTTCTCTCTCCATCTCCAGGTGTGTCCTTGGTGCAGAGAGGAGTCTCCATTAGGTTTTCCAGGAGTTCTTACAGCAATAGCTTCAACACCCTCAGCTTTGGGCTTTCCTAACTTAGGGCTTTATCATTTTCCTTCTGAGATCCTGTCCCTTTATTTCCTCAGCTCTTGTGTCCTTCCTTGCTTTCTTTTCCATGTAGATCCTGGTTATTTCTGGAGGAGAGCCCACACAGGCCCCTCCAGCCTTCCTTCAGTTCCTTCAGTGAGTACCAGCTTGGAGATCAAGGCACAGTGGCCTGGGGGATTCCATGTGTGTGGTGAATCCCATGGCACATGTCCTTCCCAGTGCAGGGAATGCTGGTCTCAGGGTGCCTTGGACACTGACAG
>NW_008693399.1:6962-9841 GCF_000695815.1 Acanthisitta chloris | reverse complement strand
TGGAGAGTTTAATTATGTGGATGGCACAGGATTTTGGGGCTGGCTCAGTGCCTGTGCCCAGAAGTCTCTGGGCAGCTTCAGGCAGCCTTTGGGCTTGTTTTGGGGGGAGAAGAGGATGTTTTATTCTTTTTTGGGTTTATTTCAGTGGTATTTACAAACCTTTGGCACTGGTGCTTACAGTGCAGTCATTGCATTGTACTTGGAACCAGGAAAACTCCTGGAATGGTGTTACTCTGGAGCATGATCAGCTCGGACTGACTTGTCACTGCAGGGATGGGATGGACTGGGATCAGGTGTGGGGAGGGAAAGCAAAGCTGCCAGGAGAGCCCTGACCTGAGGGGTCTGTGTGAGCCCTCTCTGTGCCAGTGCTCCTGGAGCTGCTCCTTGGGCTGGGAAGCTGCACCCCCTTGCATCAAGGGGGAGGCAAGAACAGAGAACCACTGAACCACTTCCACTGCTGCCTTGAGCCACTCCTGCAGGCCATGGCCTGGGACACTTCAGCTCCTGGTGCTTTGTCATGGAGTGGAAGCAGAGCCTTCCGTGGCCTTTTTGTACATGTCTGTGTCCTGTGCTCCTGCAATTCCCAGGAACCAGTCCCGAGGGAGAGAGTTCCCATCCCCAGGGGCTGTTCCCAAAGGAGGGGGTTCCCATTCCCATGCCATTACCCAAGTTGGGTGTTGCTGTGCAGGGCTGGGAGCAGGAAGGATTCACTCCCTGCTGTTCCCTGTTTCCTGCTGCTATGTGACACCGAGTTTGGCCTTGGGGGGTTAGAGGGATGGAAGGGATGAAGTGTCTCCCATGGCTGTGGGGTCACACCCTCAGGACTTGGCAGGTCCACACGGTTGGGGAGAGCTGTGTGGTCAGACCTGGCTGAGCTCTGCTCCCACACCCCCACCCTGTCCTGCCCTGCTCCTTGCCCTCCTCCCCAGCGTTGCTTGCTTTACTCCTTTTCATAATTCCCTGGAAAGCTGCTGTGAGCCTGGGGAGCTTCGAGCATTCCTCGTGTGCCAGTTCAGCTGTTCTGCAGGAATGGAGTCGCAGGGCTCTGCTACTGCCCTGCCCCTGGCTCAGCTCTCCTGGGGCAGGGGGACATGTCCCCACATCTGTGTTCACTCTCTCCTGAGACGTTTTTGTGTGTTCCTCCCTGGTCATTAAAGGCTCGTTTGTAACAACGTGGGCGAGGAGCTCTGTGCTTGCCCTACGACAGGGAAGGGCTCAACTTCAGTGCTGCCCAGTTTGAAGTTGGTCCAGTGTACACTGGGAGATGTCTGGGGAGCTTTTTAGACATGGATTTCTAAAGTGGCTGAAATGACAGAGCTTCGCCCCAGCAGTGGAGACACCAAGTAGGAAATGACAGCTTGGAATGGAATTCTGCACATGCTGCCCCGGGAGGGTTTGCTCCCTCTTCCTCCACAGCCCAGAGTGCTGTTTGCCCTAGGCCTGCCCCAGGGCAGCAGGGCCAGGGCCGAGCTGTAACCCTGGGGTGGTGTGGGGCTGTTCTTGTCCCTCTTCATCAGGTGATGTGGGGTCATCCTGGGCCATGAACTGTGGAGTGATGTGAGACTGTCACTGTTCCTGTGCCTGTCCTTGGCTGTGTCTCCCAGCACTCACTGCTCTACCCCCAGAGCAGCCTCAGCTCTGGGTTGCACAGCCAGGTCCCCCTGGGCAAGTGTCCCAGGGACCCCTGCAGTTCCAGGCCCTGGTGAGGAGGGGGAAGCTCTGGCCCCCAGGGCCAGGGCCAGGCTCTCCCCTGCTCCCAGCTGGGCTGAGTGCAGCCTGCCAGGCCCTGGCTGCTCCCAGGCTCTGCCTTTGCCCCTGTGGCACGGGAGAACTGGGGACAGAGTGTGTGTGTCCCCACCCAGAGCTCAGCACCCCCAGGGTCAGCCCTGCTGTCCTCCCTGGGCACTGGGCACTGCTCAGCTCCCTCCTGGTGCCCCATGGCACCACTGGGCTGTCCCCACTGCCCCACTCATGGGCTTGTTGGCCAAACCTCCCCAGGCCATCTGCCCCCGAGCAGGGCTCCTGCTGTGGGGCACAGGAGTCAGTCCCATAGCAGCCTGTGCCCACCAGGCTGGGGCAGTGCCCCTAGGGGTGTGGGGGCTCTGCTTTGGTGCCCCTGAGCTGCTGCATTTTAGCTCCTGAGCTGGGTCGGCAATGGAAATGAATTTGTAAAATTAAAGGAAGATGCAGTGAAATGTTACCCATCGATTTGGGCTCCACAGGGCTCACTGGAGGTTTTGGGAGTTTGGTGGCTGTGAGACCCAACCAGGGCACTGCTGTGCCCCAACAGCTCAGCTGCTTCGAGCCCAAACACAGATAGGTCCAGCTGCCACCCAGGCTCTGCTGCCAGGGCCTGTGGGCATGGACACACTGCAGCCCCTGGGGCAGACAGTGGCCTTGGAGCCAGTCTGGGTGCTGGCACAGTGCAGCCCCAGGTCCCTGGCTGGGAGTCCAGCACTGCTGACAATGGCCCAGGGGGTGAGTCTGGGCCAGAGGCACCAGGACAGGGGTCCTAGAGGTGCCCAGTGAGCCCTGAGGCTGCAGGACAGACCTGAGGTGCTTCTGCCCCCTCACCTGGTGCTGACCTCCAGGACCAGCCAAGGCTCAGCACCCACCTCACTGCCCTCCCCGGGGCTGAATGTCCCTCACCTGCCTTCTCCCTCCAGCAGCCCCTGGGGGTCTGGGGGTTGTCACCAGGTGCTCCAGGCACAGCTTGAGCTGGGACACAAACACCTGACTCACAGCACGCGGTGGGGAAGACCCACCTTGGCTCCATCACCCTCTCCTTGTGGTGCCCAGGGAGGACAGCCCTGCCAAGGCCCAGTGTGTGCCACGGGTGCAGGTGTCCCAGGCAGGTGTGGGGCCTGGCAGGACCCCTG
>NW_008693399.1:4009-6757 GCF_000695815.1 Acanthisitta chloris | reverse complement strand
TCTGCCCCACTGTGCTGACCATCCTGTGCCACCAACCCCTTCCCTGTGGGCTGGAGCAGCCCTGCCAGCCACAAGGGCTCCTGGCAGACCTGCAGCTGCCCAGGTGTGGGGTCTGTGCTCACAGCAATGGGCTGTGTTGGGGAGCAGGGTGGGGGCTCAGCTGTGCCCCCTGTCCAGCTGCAGGTGCTGCTTGCCCACCTCCCTCGCAGGCCCCATGGCAGGTCTGGGCTCAGGGCCTTGGCCAGGGCTGCTCTGCCCCAACACCCCCTCAAGCTCCAGCAGGAACAAGGAATTGCCAAAGCCTCTGCCAGCACCAGGTGGTGCACAGAGTGGGAGGGGGTGTCAGCCTGGGGGGGCCTGGTGCACCTTGCTGAGCTCACAAACCAGCCCTGGATCACCACAGTGTGTGTGTGTCACTGCTTTGCTCAGCCCCAGTTTGGCCCAGCTGCCCTGAAGGAGCAGAGCAGCACAGGAAGGCTCTGCCCTGGGGCAGAAACTGCTGCAGGGCCCAGCCCAGTGCTCCCACCACTGCACAAACAGCAGGGAGGAACTTGGTATCCTTTTATTTATAAACAATTCAACATAAAATAAGTGCAGAGGAAAGCCCTGGCTGAGCTCCCCAGGCCCTGCTGCAGTGGGACCACCGAGGTGCCCAGGCTGGCACTGGAGCCAGGGGCAGCCCCAGTGCCTGGGCTGGAGCTCAGGCTGAGCTGTACAACAAAAGCCTTTTTGCCTTTTTATTACTTTGGGGTTTGGGGTAGTTTATTTTTTTGCAACTTTGCCCCTTAGGGGTAAACCTGACCCAGTGCAAGAGCCTGGAGAGTTGGTGACCGTGGGGCCCAACCTGCTGCTGGGCAGGGCCTCGAGGCTGGTGCAGAGAGGGTGAGCTCTGGGTGCAGAGAGGAGTCAAGGACAGGAGAAGGAAGTGCTTGGCCTGGAGATCCTGTCCCAGCCCTTCGGTCACTGCAGAGGAGGTGTGTGGGTCTGTGCTGGGGTGTGTGGGCACACACCAGTGACAGCCCAGTCCCAGCTCAGCCCAGACTGGTGCTGCTGATGCTCTGGGGTCAGGGCAGCCCCGAGCTGGCAGCTGCTGCCCAGGGGACATGGCAGTGGCACAACAGAGACCTCTGCTCCAACACTCCTCCTGCAGCTGCAGAACACATCTGGGGCCGCAGGAACTGCTCAAGTGCCATCACAAATAAATACATTACACTGTCTGAGACCGAGAGGTGCCCCCGAAGGGCAAAGCCCTTGCAGGAGAGCCACTCCAGGACAGGTCACCCTCTCTGAGATCCTCTGGGCAGACCCAACAGCCTCTGACACAGCGGAGCCAGGACGGACCGAAGCTCCAGAGGAGCAGAAGGCCCCTGGGAAGACAAACCTTGGCAGCTCTGGCTAAAAATCTCCCAGAGTTGCAAGTCCAACAAAGGTAGAAAAATCATCTCATCCTTGCAAACAGAGAACTCAGTAAAAAAAAATTCCAAAAGAAAAAAGAAAAGGCGAGAAGGATCAGCTGAGTCCTGTAGCATCCAGGCAGCTCCAGCCCCGGGCAGGGCACGCCAGGCCCAGCCCTGCTCCTCGGCTCTCCCAGCTCGCTCCAAGCTCCCAGGCAGTGCCAAGTGCTGCTGTGCAGCCTCCCCAGTCTGGAATAAATATGCACCCCATCCTGCTGTGCCCAGCTGGAGCGAGGCTGGGAGCTGGGGCATGGCAGAGCTCGGGGTGGGCAGACAGGCTCCCCTGGGCGTGGAAGACAGGGATGGGCTGGTCGATGCTCTGAGCTCACTGTGGTGCTCCAGGGGCCGAGTGTGGGTCAGGGGCATCACCCCCTCACAGCCTGCTGAGCTGTGATGTGTCCAGAGGCCACTGCTGCCCCGAGGGCCACCCCAAGCAGGCCAGGCCAGGAGTGCATGAGAGGAGCCAATGTGAGTGCCCAGTGCCTACAGGCACTGCCAGGACCTGCAGCTCCAGCCCAGGGAAGCAGGACCAGAGCCCACGGAGAAGCACTGGCTGGGCAAGGAGGGTCACTCAGCTGTGACAGGACACTCACGGCTCGAGTCCGGAGGGAAGCCCAACTATGTGCAGCAATGCTGACAGCCCTGGGGCCTGGCCCAGCCCTGGGGCCTGGCCCAGCCCTGGCAGGGTGTGAGGGCAGGGGCAGCCCCGGGCAGGGCTGGGGCAGTGAGGTGTCTGTCCATGGCGTGGGGTGTGTGCATGCGGTGCCTGCGGCAGTGAGCGCGGGAGGGACTGCCAGGGGCAGAGCTGCAGGGTCTGTCCTGCCACGTGTCCTCTCAGAACTTGCCTTGCTTTAGCTTGTCGATGTGGTAAGTGAGCTTCAGGGCTGGGCCCAGCTTCAGCCCCATGTACTTCATCATCATGTCGCTGCGCAGCAGGAGCAGAGCCTTCCCGTCGATCTCCTGCCAGGGGGGAAACCACAGCACTTGTGATGGCACCTGAGAGCCACAGACCTACCCACGGGGCCAGGCTGGACCCAAATGCACCAGGGCTGGGTGTGAGACAACCTTCAGCACCATTCCAGTATGGACATAGAGAATCATAGCATGTTAAGGGCTTGGAATGGAGCTGAGAGATCATCCAGCCCCAACTCCCTGCCCTGGGCAGGGACATCTCCCACCAGAGCAGATTGCTCACGGCTTTAAGCAACCTGGCCTTGAACACTGCCAGGGCTGGGGCAGCCACAGCCTCCCGGGGCAACCTGTGCCAGTGTCTCACCACCCTCACAGGGAAAAC
>NW_008693399.1:0-3686 GCF_000695815.1 Acanthisitta chloris | reverse complement strand
TGCCAGAATCCCCTCCCTCACCGGCTGCCACACTCCTTTGGCTGCAGCCCAGGCCTGGGTTGGTGTCTGGGCTGAACTCACACTGCAGCTCAGGGGGAGTTTGGCACACGTAACACAGATGTGACACACGATGTGACACAGATGCGACACATGTAACACAGATGTGACACACGTGACACAGACGTGACCCAGACATGCAGAGCACTCACGTGCTTGCGGAAGAGGTCTGCGTGGGGGCCCAGCTGTGGGTCTGAGTCCCTGATGAACTGCATCACCTCCTCCACCGTCCAGGCCGAAGGGTCGCGGCCGCCGAGCCTGGAGCTGTCGCGGGGGCTGAGGTACCTGTCGGAGCCTGGGGATGCAGAGAGCACCATCACTGCAGCTGTGCCATGTCACCCACCCTGAGCCCACCACTGACCCTCCCCTCCCACAGCACACTGCAGGGCACAGCCCAGCCGTGCCTCACATCCCCCTGGCACAGCTCTGGTACCAAAGCCTCATTCCCTCTCCTTAGGCCTGACTTCCCAGAGCAGCCTTCTATACTGAGCCCTTTCCTCATTCCCAGCCCCGATTTTTCCTTGTCTGCCCCCATTCCCACTCCTCCTTGCCCACCAGCTGGCAGTTCCCAGCTGTGCAGAACACACTCCCATCTCCATTTCGGGAACATGTCTCTCCCCATGCACAGTTCCTCCCCCACTCCCAACACCTTCAGCACATTCAGCACAGCAAAGTTGGTTGATGTTTTCACTGCAGCATTTTCTGGACCCACAGGTGACACAGCCTGAGCTGACCCACCATGGTACAGCCCCTGGTCTCAGGTCTGCCTGCACCCATAGGGCTGGGGGAGGCAGCAGCAGCCTGAGCTTTTTAGAGGCTTTTACTGATCCTGCACACCTAAAATTATAACTTCTTCTGCAGCCACATGTGCTGCAGTGACCAGTTCAGCTCTCCTGTCCCTCTTCTTTCAGACAGACAAGTGTCATTTACCCCTCCACCCACTCTCCCACCCCAGCTCCCACCCAGCCCCTCCAGGCAGCTCCCAACCCCCCAGCCATTCCAGATCCATCTTCATGGACTCAGACACCCACTTGGACACAGTTCAGCTCCTGCCTCCTCCTTCCTCTCTCCCGACCTGCAGGTACCCCCAGTCTCCAGCCACGGAGCAGTGTGCCCTGTCTGCACTGCCACCCACACGGTGCCACCAGACCCAGCAGTGAGCTGTGCAGGGCCAGGCCTGGCACTTGCTGGAGTTGGAGAGGTGTAACTGGAGGGAGAGAAGCTTCATTGCCAGTTTTGCACCCTTGGGGCTGGTTCTGAGCTCTTACCCCCAGAGCTAAGCCTGCGCAGGGCAGAGGTGCTGCCCTGGCTGAGGCTGCAGGGCTGGTGCAGGTGCCTGTATCCTGGCAGGCGAAAGTCTCTGCAGCTCCTGCTGTGGCTGGAGGAGTTGACAGAGTTCAAGGCAGAGTCCATGGGGTCCAGGCGAGGCTCCAGGGGCCCTGGGAGGCCATCTCCCAGGACAAAGGTTTCACCTGGAACGCACCAAGCTGCAGTCAGTGCACCCGAACGCCTCGGCCCGACGCTCCCGCTCGGGGCACAGCCACAGCAGCACCCACTGGGTGAGCCCTCACTGCTGTCCCACAGCACACAGACCAGCCCAGGCACTGCTGCAGCACTGCTGGGAACTGCCAGACCCACCAGTCAGCAGGGACAGGGGTCAGTACCCAGACTGGAGCAGCAGCTGCTCTGTTCCTGACACCACCAGCTCTGCCCCAGTCCTGTGCCCCTCCTGCCCTGGGCCCCTGTGCTGGCAGGGCACTGTAGGGGCAGGCAGGGGAGGGCTGTCCCACCTGGCTGTCAAGGGCCCTAGGATTCACACACAGCCCTGAGCAGGGGTAGGAGGGGATGGGAGGCTCCCTGAGGGCTCACACACTGCATGTCCCTGGCACCAGTGAGCACGGGAACGGCCCCAGTGCTGGGACTGGGGTGTCAGTTAGCCAGGAGGGAGCCTGGACAGCAGCACACATGCAGAGCAGGAAGGAGCAGCTCAGCTGCACCATCACAGCCAGGCAATGCTCCCACACCATGCTGGTCCTCCAGCCCCAAAAGCAACATGCTGGTTGCAGCTGCTGACACCTCCTGCCAGGTCCTCTTCCAGCCTAACCACGTCAGACACCAGCTCCCTGTGCTGGGACTGGTCTGAGGGCTCTCCCCAGACAGGGTCCCAGGGAGACACCACCTTCCTCACCTTCTCCAGAAACACACTGAATTTCCAGCTGCCCATGGCACTGTCAGAATGGAGGGGCTGAGGGATTGCCCAGGCTGACAGGTTGGATCAGCTGAGCCATTAAGACCTGACTTTGCTGCTGCCCTGTGACAGCTCCATCTCAGGGCCACGTAGATTATACTACAGTACAACCCACTCTCAGCCCTGCAGCACCTGATGCCTTCAGAGTCATCCTTATACACTGCATTCCTTACTATGAAATACCTGGCAAGTTCCCACACCCACAGGAAAGCAGCTCCCACAGCAAGGGCACTGCCTGTGCCCTCCTGCCAGGCCAGCACTCCTGGCTGGGACCTGGAGCTCCTCCACCACTGTCCATAGAGACCCCGAGGGCAGCTCACAGCCCTGAGCTGCTGCCACTACAGCTGTCCCAGCCAGGCCCTGGGTTTCCTCCCAGAGCACAGTGAGGCTGTGCTGACAGGGATGGGGTGAGGGTGCAGTCGATGCCTGTGAGACCCAAAAGCTCTGGGATTTCCCACATTCCCTGCTGAGCTGATGCTCTCATGCAGAGCCTGACATGGTACCCCCGTGCCACTGATGTTGGGTCCCACTGACTGCAGCCTCTCCTGAGGCTGCTGTGGTTTCTATCAACTGTATGACTCCTGTGAGTTTGGATCCTCTGAATTCAGTGCTCAGCTGTGTTGGTGCAGATATCCCAGGGGACAGTTCAGCTGGAGGCAGCCAGCCCTGACCTTCCCTGGAGCCCAGACTCTCTGAAATGGAACAGCCCTGGCTGTTGGCCAGTTCAGCGAGGGAGGTGTGAGATTATCTCCTGGGTAACTGCTGTTCTGCACCTCAGGGACTCTGTGCACTCCAAGCACTGCTGCCTTTCTTTGCTTTCAGGACTCTGGATGTGCCCAGAAGCAGCAGCACAGCCTTCAGACCCCCCCAGAAATGGTGCTGGTGTGCAGACTGTCAGCCCAGTGCCCTGTCCAGCGTGCTGGGCTGTGTGTCACTCATTTCCTCCATGGCCAGGTGTGTTCTCACCTGCTATTGATGTGTGAGAGGTGGTTTTCTGACCCACTGGGCCCCTCCTGCACTCCCACCAGCCCATTCCAGCCCTAGACTGGATGCAATCCCAGCATGGAGCTCTGGCCCAGGGGTGGGTGGAGATGCCCTGCCCAGCCAGACCCACCAGTGGGTGTCACATCAGTGACAGTCACTTACACCACTGGCTCTCCACTGGAGCTGCTTCTGAGCAACCACATTTGGTCTCCTCTTCACCAGGGCAGTTCTGCTTAAACCCCAAACCCCTTCCCATGAAAACTCTGGGGAAGGGTGCTGACTGCCAGGCAGGGCAGAGGGAAGAGAGGGGGCAGTGGGCACAGCCTGGATGCTCTACCACAGCACAGAGGCTGTGCACATGGAACAGGGCCACGCTGCACTGCACCCTCCAAGGGAA
>NW_008693398.1:17578-22774 GCF_000695815.1 Acanthisitta chloris | reverse complement strand
ACAACAACAACAACAACAACAACTACTGCTATTACTACTGCAACTAAACAACACCCAGATTTGTTGTCCCACCCCAAGCATCCTGGCAAAGAGGATGCTGGACCCAGGTGAGATGAGTGAGCCTTCATCAGGCCATGGTTGCACTGATTGACAGGGCCACTGGTGGGGGGCAAAGTGTAGGGTGAAGGACTGCAGCTCCCTAGGCACTGGGGAGATAGCCTTGGCTGGGGACAAAATTTGCACAGAGACAGAGGTCCCTCAGCCAGGACTCCTGAGTTCCTCCCAGCTGTGGGCACAGCCTGTTTGTACTGGGAAGGGGCTCTCACCTGTGATCTGGGCCTCCGTGGTGAGATGCTTGGGCTCCTCTGTCCAGGGGGTGGCATGAACGGCCACACTCCAGTCACTCCACGTGCCGATGTCGTTGTCTTTGGCCGCCACCTGGATGATGTACTCCTTGCCAGCATAGGCATCTGTGATGGTGTGTGATGTCCCATCCGACAGCTCAACCTGAAGGCAGTGGTGGGGAGAGGAGTGTAGTCAGAGGAACCCCTGGCACCAGGAGGTGTTAGAAAATCGGTTATGTTTAACTTGTCTAGGGGATGACAATGAGACTTTTGCAGCACTTTGGGAGATACTGGGGGGTTGTGGGCAGAGGTGTGAGTCCCCAGGACAGGAATACAAAGGAAGATGCTCTAGCTGCAGCTAAACCAAAGGCCTAAAAAGCCAGTCCTGCTCCCAAACTCCAGGTGCCAGAGAGGAGCAGCTTCCTCTAGAGGTCACCAGAAACTAGCTGATGTGCGTGCAGGCTCCCTCAGACACAGGGCAGTTGGGAGTTGGATATTTCCTGCAGTGGATGGGGTGTGCGACATGCTTTCTGGGCATCACTGCCAGTACTGGGAGGAGGCTTCCCCACCAGCAACCCCTCTGGCCACCCTGCTCCTGTGCCTGCTGGTATCCTACTGTCTTGGCTTGCATCCTTCTGGCTGGGTCCTTGGACAAGGATCAAATTGTGTCGTCTTTCCTAGAAAACTTTCCCTTTGTCCTGTTGTCACTGCTGCCTGAGCCACAGGAGGTCCTGCCATTGTTCTGCTGCAAGGTGCAATGGTTTAATCCCAGACCGTGTCCACAACTTCCAGGGATCTCTGATCCACTTGGAGCTTGGCTGAAGGACAGAGGGATGAAGGTGCTCAGCAGAAATGAACTCCCATGGCATAGCCACTGGTGAGAAAATGTGCCTGGCTGACAGAGGGGAAGGGCTCAGCATCCAAGTGACCTTCCAGGGATGAAGCCAGACTTGGCTTTGGGTTCCTGAGAATATGGAGGGGACCAGGGCATGAGCATCCCACAGAGGCTGCTTAGGAGACTGCCCTCCACCCCTTCTCTGAGACTGAGGATCAACATGCTGCCAGCTTCATTATCCCCCTGCACTGCCTGTGCATGGCATGGTGGGGACACAGGGCACTCCTTGTCTGCCTTGTACCCTGCCCAGACACACATTGACAATAAAGATGCTGGAGGGATGAAGGGTGATATGCGTCTGACACAGCCCATCTGCAAGTGCTCAGCCAGGGTCTCGTGCTCAAGCAGAACAAGCAGCACTTCATGGGTAGGGGAAACTTCATGGTTCAAACCACATGGGGTCCTCTACATCTCTCCAGACACCCACGAGAAGGTCAGGCACAGGATCCCACTGCTCCTAGGTACACCAACAGCTGAGTGTTATTAAGAACTCAGTTCAATGACAGGAGCAAGATGAAAACTTCTGTCTGGTTCTTGAAGCCCAAAGAAAGAAAAGATGCACTGTTGGGGTGCCCAGGGCGTACCTGGGCAATGCACCTGTGGGATGAGGCTGCCTGGCATTGTGACTTTAGTCATACACAGGGATGGTGTGCACACCAGGAACACATGCTATGGCCTGGCCAGTGGCCAGTGTGGTCAGTGTCATCACCCCACTGTTTGCAGGGCTGCCTGAAAAGCAACAGCTCAGCCTGAGAAAGAACCAGCCCTTTTCTGGTCCCCCCAGTGCAACACATGCAACAGCCCAGCACAGACTTAATCTCTTTGGCACTCAAACTGCAGCCCACTCTCAGATTTTACAGTCACTCTGGGGGATCACTGCCAGGGAGAGGGGCATTTTTGCCTTCTTGATCGAGGTGAGTGCCTTTCCTTCCCTATTCCTACTTCCAGGGGTGCATCCAGCCTTCCACCCAGCACACCAGGGCCCTTGGGCTCTGCACTCCCAGCTGCTGCTGCCTGGCCTGAGCCCCCAGGAGCCCCACATTTGGAAGCAGGCCCACCTAGACTGCCCCACAGCTGTTGGAGAGCAAAGGACCTAGTGTTGCTGGGAAGGCATAAAGAGCTACCAAACCTCATCAGCACAGAGAAAGGTGTGTGTCCATCTCAATGCTGCAGATTATGGGGCTGGGTTGGGGTCCTGCCTGCCTCTCCTCAAACCACTGATGTGGGGCTGACACCCATGGTGCCGGTGGGACGCAATCGGGGTGCCAGGGATTTCACTCATGCCAAGCTGGTACATGCCTAAGCACTAAACCACCATTAGCTAAAGTCTGAGTCCATCCCTACCTTCCCACCGCTAAATGGGTCTCACCAATGGGTCTAACTTCTTGGCATGGGGACAGCTACTTGGGGTGCCTGCTGAGGTCAGAGTCTGGCTAAAGAGAGACTGACATGGAGGGCAGATGACAACGGTGATCTTGATGGGGTTCCATGCAGGGTGTCCTTATGTTTCCAGCCAGCGGAAAGGCTGAGAACCAGTCCTGGGGTCACAGATGCTGCCTCTTGTCCAGATAACAGGGTCAGCTTACAGGTCCCCAGCAGTCTATACCAGAGGGTGGCTGCTCCCATCCTGGGGCTGAGAGCAGCCCATCCTACAGGAGCAGGGTTTTGGACCATTTCACTTATGGGATAGGTGAAAACTGAAATTCTGCGAGGTCCGGGCAGAAGGGAGAATGGGGAAAAGATAAGGAGGATGCCAGTTCCTCCTGCAGGATGTGGCTATGCATCCTCCAACATGCCCCACCAACCTCCAGCCCTCCTCAGTCCAGGACCAAAGCCCAAGCTGGAACAGGGTCTTCAGAGGTGATGGGCTCTTGACACTCATTGCTGCACCCAGCAGAGGTGAGGAGGCAACATTTGTACGCTGTTCTCATAGGGACACACTTTCGCAGCCCGGGCACCTAGGGCTGGACAGAAGACCCCACCAATCTCCCCACAGCCTTGGGGCACAGTAAGGCTGACTCCGCCACCCAGACCCTGGAATTTATTCAGCCTCTGCCAAAGGCTCCAGTCACTGCTTACAGGTGTGCTGCTTACAGACAAGGTGGGACAGGATGCATGTGCAGCATTGTGCATGTCACACAGTGGAGACTCACCTGGATGGGGTCAGCCCTGAGCTGTTTGGTGGCATCCACCAATGTGGATGGTAATGCTAAGTGATCAAGATTAATTAATTCCTAATGAGAATTAAAGGAAATGAAACCTCGCTGAGTTAGCTGCCAGCTCCCTGCAGACCTGGCTTGCTCTGTGCTGGCCTGGAGGTGGCTTGGAATCAGGGAATGAGGACAGGTGCTAAAAGGTGCTGGGATTATCCAGCTGGTGTGTGGCTCTCTCTAGGTCTTTCAGCATCCTCTGAGCCCACTTGGCTCCTCTCTGAGACCTGCAGCAAGCAGGCTGCAGGCAGACCAGCCCCACTGATATCCTGCTGACCTGGGCAGGCTGCTTTTCCGTCAGGAGCATTTTCTCCATCCCAAAGATCCTTCCCAGCTGAGTGCTTCCCCTTGGGAACAATCCCTGTCTCTCCATAGCCACAACCAACTTGCATCACAGGCACAATAGAGTCACGTCTGTGCCTTGCCTGGGAAGGGGGAATGTTTCCCCAGGACCTGGGCTAGAGAACTGGGAGGACCTTCCTTGTAGAACCTGGGAGGATGCTGCCCTAGGCTCCACTTTACACAGCACATACGAAGAGAAAGCATAGACATCATCCATCTCTTCCCACACATATAACCTCTGGATGCAGCATTTCTGAGCCAGGCAGACAGGGAGACATCCAACATTTGCCATGGTGGCTAAGAAAGCCCCTGGGTAGGTGCCCATGGCTCTGCACAAAAGTGCCACAGCAGATGGGAAAACACAAGCAGACTGGGTCCTACTGGACACAGACAGGGAGAGACAGGGGGAAAGACACACTAGGAAGGCTGTGGGGGGACGGATGGACACACAGCATCAAAGGCAGAGGGAGAAATTCCTTAATCCGCGTCCCCACCACACAGAGACAAAAGTTGGAGGAAGGCTGTGCATGGTAATTTTTTTTGGCTGGGGGGGTCTGCGTGTCGCTGCCTGCCTTTGTGCACCTGCCAAAAGTCACTCTGACTGGCTGTGAAGTGCTGCCCAGATTAATGAGGGATCAGTAGCCAGTGCAATGCAGACCTATTAGCATTGCAAAAAAAAAAAAAAAGAAAAAAAGAAAGAAAAAGAAAAGAGAGAGAGAGGAAAGAGAAATGTAAAAAAGCCCTTGAACCCAGTAATTCAGATGACAGCTTGCTGAGTGCAGAGTGGGCTGGGATCCCATTCCCCGCCATGGTCACATACCCCCATCAGCCTGCTTGGAAAGATTATGGAGCTGTTGAGTGCCCACCCACAGTTCGAAGCACCAGGATGAGCCCAGGGGCTGGTGCCACATTGATGGGATAGTTGGAGGGAAGATTACCTGGCACTTGGCTTTACCCCTGTCCATGCTTAGTCCCCCCTGCACTTGTGCTGGAAGCCTGGGGACATCCACATGATCCATTCACACCCCAATAGAGAACATCCATGTGTGCTCTCATCGCAGTCCTTGCCTGCAGGCTGGTGATGCTGCCTGGCAGTGCTCAGCATAGCAGGAGTTAAGGAAGACATTCCCTCCCTCTAAGCTCTCCTCACCCTCCGCTCATGGACCCCAGCCCACCCTGCCAGGGTTCCCCAGTTGTAAAAAAGATCACTGTGCTCTGTTCCCACCTGGGCTGTGCTCTTGGTCCAGCATGACCAGGTAGCAATTACTTGCAACAGGGTGATGCACAGGCAGGTCTGAAGCCCAGATGGCCTTTGAAAGAGGATGGAAGGGTGAGGGATAGGGAGGGAAGAAAAACCAAACCCTCCCTGCCCTGGCAGCTGGGCTGGGGGCCGGTGTGTGTTGAA
>NW_008693398.1:13675-17501 GCF_000695815.1 Acanthisitta chloris | reverse complement strand
TTTACTGGCTTCCCTGTGGTGGCAGTGGCTCTGCTTTCCATACCTTGACACCTCCTGCTTTCCAGCATGGCTCCTAGTATGGGAAGGGGGTGTTCCGCTGGGAATATGGGGCTGGGGCCTGGCACCCCTCAGTCCCATGGCAGGGATGCACCACCTCTGTGCATGTCAGGACAGAGACCACTCATCTGTCCCAGCTGTTTTATCAAGCCTGGATGACTCTGCGTTCCTCAAAATAAAGGAGCACCTTGGCTATTTTAGGGTGAAGCTGATGTACTCAAACTGCCTATGCTACCTACAGCAAGTATAGGAACATGGAAGGAAACCCCCTGTAGGAGCACAGCCTGGGTCTGCCATGCATCTGGCATTCTTGTATCCTCCTCTGGATACTTCTCGAGTTATCTCACATGATGGGGAAAATGGGAACTGGGACAGGGACAAGGCACTCCAGTGGGTTCAATTTCACAGCCTCTTTTCCCCTCAACAAGTGGCCAGATCCTGCCACTGGGCTGCATGCAATGAGCTTTGCAGGGACTCAGCTACACAGCTACACTCCCAGCAGGCTCCCACCTGCCCTGAGGGACAGGCTAAATCAAAAGGAGGAGTAATCCCCAAGCAAGCCACTCTGCTGCTGGGAAGTGCAGAAGGGTCACTGCAAATGGCCACTGCAGCCTGTGAAAAGATGTTGCCACTCAGGAAAGTAAAAGCCATGTCTGGAAAGCAAATAGGTCTGACATTCCTTACTAACAAAGAAGCTCCTAAATACCTCCTCCTTGCACAGCACCACAGGAATCAGTTGGGCTAACCCCAAACAAAACTTTCTACCTGGAATAACTAAAGGGTTGGGAAAAGTGAGGGACCCCCTCTTTTTATCTGCCAGCTGAGTAGTGGAGGAGCCTAGCAGGGTCTGAGCAGTGCTCTGTGCTGTCACTCCCTCCCAAAAAGGCTGCTGTGCTGCTGCTGCATGTAGCTCAGACCACTGAGGGTCTGGAAGGATGAGCTATTGCAGGGCTCCTCTGTAGCCTGGGCTGTGTCACACCAGATGTGGCTCAATATGAAGAGCATCTTTGCAAGGGGAACTGTAACCATGCTAATAATGGGACTCTCTCTGGATGAGTTCTCCCCTCTTGCCATGTGACAACTGGCAGAGCTCGCTTTTGCTTGTGGCTGCAGGGAAGATGGGATCAGAGATGCTGAGGGTGCTCAGCACCAACTCTAACCCTGCCCAGTACTGGCATATGCTATCTGCAGATGAATTTGCCATGCTGATGCAGTGGGCTGGGGGTGAAAGCAGCAGGTGTATGGGCATGGTGGGGCATGTGCACCTCCTTGGCGTGGTCTGCATGTAGGCAGAGAAAGCTAGGCTTGCTGTCATTTTCCTACCTGCCTGTAGCTGCATGAGCATGCAGGTGAGTACAGGCACACAGTGGATGCATGAATACTCTGCTGCTCAGTGGCACCTTTACAGATGCCAGGTGCTTAGTGCTTTTAGGTCAACAGCAGTTTCCAAGGGGGCCGAGAGCACTCAGACAATGCCAGCCAAGTGTCCTGAGTCTGGCTTTGTCCCTGAGGCTGGCGGGGGGGTTAGATGGAAAAGGTGATTTCTGGACATTTCCCACCTCCATCCTCCTCTGAGACAGTCTGCTCCAGCCCTGCCTGCCCCACATGGAACTGCAAGAGACACTATTGCAGCTTCAACATTTTGCTCCCACCTATTAATTCTTTTTTTCCCCCCCTTCTTTTTTAATCACTGACTTTTCAGCCAGGAGGGGAAGGGAGTGAAATGCTGCAATAAAAGCTACCAGGCGTGAAGCCGTAACCTAGCTTGCAGGGTGACCTCCCTGCCAAGGTTGCCTTGTGAAGAGGGGGAGCACAGGCAAAGCGGCAGAGGCACGGGGGGGGGGTTGTGTGGATGCAAATGGGCACAAAGAAGCACACCCTCCACAAAGTGACATTGCCACTGTGCCAGCAGGGGCACTGATGCAGCAGGCAGTGGCACTAATTGCCTTCCTCCCCCGCTTGCTCCATCCCTCTGCCTTGCCCATCACAGACAGGATATGCATTAGCTCACAGTTTCAGGTTGTTTCAGGCTGCTCCAAGGCAGACACTTCCAGAGACAGCCTGTGAGATACACGTGTTTGACCAAAAAATGTTGCTTTGCCTTAGGAGACAAGCCTGAGCCCACCCTGGCAGCCACCTCCCACATGGGTGAGGGAGGACAGTCCGGAGGACTGAGCTGTCCTCGCGTCAGCAAACCCAACACGAAGTATCTGGTAATACCCATAAACTGCCCATTCCTGTCCCCAAACCCCCATCATTTGCCTGGATCAGAGCAGGCACAGATATCTGCGTGGGGTTTTTTCCCCTCCACAGTTCCTAAATACCCATGATGGTGGGAGCACCTCGGTTTGCTTTTCCAGGGAAGGACATTTCCAGCCTCTGCAAATGCTCACAAATGTGGCTGTAATGCTTCCAAAACAGATGAGGAAGGAGAGAACCCAACCACATTATTAGCTTTAAATTTCTCATGACCTTTTACTGCAAATCTCAAGATCTGAGGCGCGGCCCGCCTCATGGTTCGTTAACATTTCATGTTGTCAGTGCGGCCAATGGGTTCAATTAGACTTCACGACTGCATCTGCAAATTGCTGGCAACCCAAGGGAGGAAATCCTCCCTCAGTCTGGCCACCAGCTCCGACGCTGTGTAAGAAATACCTTCTGAGCCTTGCCACGTACCAAGGATGTGCATCAAGCTGATCAGTGCTCAGCTCATGCAATCTCCCTACAAAAACTGCAAAAAGGGGAGATGCAGCTCCTGAAAATGTTATGGGGTGGGAGCAAATTGGGTGCAAGATATGCCCTGGGCTCCCCCAAAGATGCTTGGAATGGTGTCTGGCCACCCGCCTGCATCTAGGGGTGAGCGTGCAGATGTGCTTGCGGGGAGATCGCATGTGCGAGTGCGACGATCGCTGCTGTTGTGAGTTAACTGAAGGAGCCTGTAAAACCAGAAACAGGCTATTAGCAATCCATTAGGAAGGGGTATCCAGTTCCAGCCTAGGTAAGCCATTAGAGGAACATCTGAGAGCATTAGGAGAGCTCGCTTGGGGCCAGGATGGGGCTATAAAACAGAAGAGGAAACCACGCTAATCTGTCTTGAATTACAAACTTAAAAGCGGGAGAAAAATAAAGGATACCCTAAACATTTAATGTTTTATATTTAGGAGACAGAAGGGGAGATTCTGCCAAAATGAGAGAATAAAAAACCTGTTTAGGCTACAAATATCCATCTCTCTTCTGGCAGCAGAGAAACCACCAGCCCCTCTTCCAGAAAGGGAGGAGCATGACTTTAAAGTTGCTTGAGTTTCAGGGTGAACTCAGTGCTGGTGGGGTGGAGGGGAGCATTTGGCCACATGATGTGACACAACGTGTCACGGCTGACTCCCCAACAGCTACAAAATGCCTGTGCCCAGGCTCCTGAGGGAGCTGCAGTGAGGTGGCACAATCCAGCACATGCTTCACTGCATGCCCCGCATACAAACTCATCATCATCATCTCTCCATAATAATAAGTCCCAGAGCACATCACCATAACTCCCAGAGCAAACTGCAACACGAGCGCTGCTAAGTGGCCTGAGCAGAAAGGTGCTACTGAGCAGGGGAAAGGGAGGGTAAAGCATCACGCTGGGGCTCAAACCCAATTTGCAATGTGCTCGGAAGGGGATGAGGGTGTCCTTCCACCTCTGGGTCAGCCCCAGAGATTGCTTGATGGGGTCAAACATTGCCTGATTTTCTCTGGGTGGGAGGACTGCATTTATGGCTAGCTTGCACAG
>NW_008693398.1:8122-13631 GCF_000695815.1 Acanthisitta chloris | reverse complement strand
CTCCTGCCACGGATGGCTTCATCTTCTGGTGCCAAGCCCTGGCATTATTAAAATCCTGAAAGGAAGAGCAGGGAAAAAAGCAGATGCTGATTGAATCAGGCCCTATGGTATTTGACAGCTCGACATCCATCTGATCCTATTAGTGCTCATTCAGTCCTGCCTGCTGAGGTGCTGTGCATAAATCAGACCTTGCAAAGATAATGGGAGGCAGAGGGGTGAAAGGGGAGCTGCTGCTTCTGCCAATGAAAATCACGTGTGAGCAGGGCCTGCATGGATATTCCTGTCTCTGGGCAGCCTCCAGCACTCCTTTGTGGGTTTGTTCCCACAGGGATGCTGGGTTTCTCACAGGACTGCCAAGATGATGCTAAGCGATAGCCGATGCAGAGGTTGGTTGCCCTGAGGAGGCAGGGACAGGGCTCAGCCTGGGGACCTTGGGCACACAGGGATGTGCCAGAACATGAGGTTGGCAGTGCGTTCTCCTCTCCCTACTGGGCTCCCAAGCTGCCCTGTTGTCAGCATGCAGGTTGTGTGGGCACGGAAAAAAGCGATGGCTTTTCTGTGCAGGCAGCCAGTAGGGACAGAAAGAGTTTTTTTTGTGGCAGGAGACCTCTTCAAGAATTAAGACACTCCCATACATCCTTTCTCAGGGCACTTGTCCCTTTGAGGTGAGACCCAGCACCATCACTGTAGGACAAGCTGAATGACTGAGCTAGGCTTGGCCCTACCAAACCATGTCCTTCTCTTTCCTGTCTGGATTTGGGAGAACAGAGACAGCCTCCTAGATGACATTAAGCAGTAAGTCAAGCAAAAAGTACAGCATGGCTTGGGCATACTCTCAACATGCTGACTTTGGTGGGGTACATTTTTGGGTGCAAATGCCTGCAATTGCAGTGTGCCCCACTGGGGTAAGCAGGCTGAATGTGCCAAGGGGGTCTGGGGTCAGAGCAGTTCCAATTGCTGCAGTGCTGCCATTCCCTGGTGTTTGGGAACTGATTGAATTAGGCTTCACAAATAATTCATCTGATGAATAGTGGCAGTTTTCCTCAAATCATCCACGAATCAGATTTTTCCTTACCCAGCCAGTGGGGCAGAGAGTTGGAAAACAAGGCTGGTACCTCACTTTCTGAATGCTTGCATTTGTTCACTGAGCGAATTATTCCCCAAACACTCTTCTCCATCTGCCAGTGATGAGGAACATGTCTCTCGAAAGGGGATATTGATTAAAAGCAGTACCCAGGACTGCTGCACCTTCCTAAAATGCTGTGAGATGAGCCCTTCCTAACCGTCCTTGCACCCACCATGAGGGCTGGTACCTCGAACTCTCTCTGCAGCTCAGGGTATCTTTCTATAGGAAACATCAAGTTTTTACTGCTATAGAACTGCCCCTTCCAACCAGGGTGGCTCTATCACCAGTGTTGTCAATACCTCCATGTATTTGACACCATTGCTGCCTGCCTGAGAGCGCTGATGGAGAGGCTACATCAACCCCTCAAGGCTTTGCAGTGAGGGGACTGGCATGGCTTGACCCCACAAATACAGTACCCAATACCCAGTGAAGGAGGGACTGGACACCCTTAGGGTGTTGTGGTGGGATGTAGCCCACTGGCTATCCCACCATTTTTGGATGCAAAACAGGGTACTTGGCTATATCAGGCTGTGGTGAGGTAAAAACATCAGTGTTTTCCACAATTTCACACGCTGAAAAACCTGACATTGTGTTTGCTCTTTCCCATTAAATCTTCCCCTTTTTGCACAGCTTCTATGGTTGAGCATTTCCACCCCAAGTGAAAAATAACCCTCAGAAAACTAATACCCAAGCTCTAGCTCTGCTTTCTTACACTGTGGGATGCTCTCCCACTCCCAGGAGAGAAGCAAAGGGCACAGAGACAAGCAGAAAAACCCTCTGATTTTCAGAGCCATCAGCAAATGCTGTAATCTGAAACGTGACCTTTGGTACTGCTTCGTCAAAAAACCCAACCAACACAAAAAGAAAAAGTCTCCAAGACACAGACACCTTGCAGAAATATGAGCAAAGCCTCCCATTCCCTCTCTCACATGTTTCTCTCCCCAGGAAGGACTGGCTGGAAGAAAATCCTGCTTGGCTTCATGACACAGGTGAGGTCTCCAGGGACTGGGTGCTGCCTCCTCTTTGTCTTTTTTTTTTTGGCAAAATGCTTTATCAAGCAAAGCACCTGGTTGGCTTTCAACTGGCCCAGTTTGGCACAGAGGGGATGCTGAATGAGCCTTGCCAGCATAGCAGCACCTCTCCTCGAGTGGCAGATTGCTTTCCTACACAGGTTGAGCATACAGAAGCCAAAAAAAAAAAGGCTGTTTGTTATCTTCCTGCAGTAACAAATGAAATCCGTCCTCTGGGCTGCCAAGGATTTCACTGACTTCTTTTTTTAAAGAAACAAGAAATAAAAGTAAAAAAATATGATAACATCATAGCAATTGCTCCAGGACTGTGTTCTGAGTTACAGTGAGTAGTATTTTATCTCCAGTTCAAAATCTAAATGTGGCAGAGGCACATTTAAATGTGGTGACATTTATACTTTAAATGCCTTTTATATCTCGTTGGCAAGTTTTATATAGAACATATGTATGGAAAGTAGATGGGGGCCACAGATGAAAATGTGGAGCAGGGAGATCCTGCAGAGCCATTTGTACACAGAGTGTGTACAAAAAGAGAGATGGAGAGGAAGAGAGTGGGAAGGAGAGATAGAGAAGGAAAGGAAAAGGGTCCAGGTTGCCTGGGCAGTAAATATACATTTTTTTGGTCCCTGAATACTTGTTCCCAGTGCAACTTGTTCCCAGTCAATAGCTCTCCCCACTCCCTCCCATCCCAGCCAGATCAGCATCACTTACGTGTTGCCACTGATCCAGGATGAGAGGCCTATACCGCAGGAAAAACTTGAGTGGGAAAGACTCAGGGTCAGGCCAGGATGAGGGGTTTTGCCATGACACCTCCAGTCTCCGAGGGTTATTGGGCACGGGTTTGGCCACCACGCTCTCCGGAGGGTCTGGCTTTACTGGAAGAGAAGGAAAGAGGGTAGTTGGTAAAGCTTTGTGTGTGTCATCCATTGTATGAAACCCCTTAGTACAGCTGCCTGGGCTTTGCACTATGTGCTTTTCAATGGGAGCAGCCAAAATGCAGAACATCCTTTTCCCAAACTAATTAGATGTAAATCATCTTTTCTTGTCCAGGTCAGTGGTATGACTATCCTGGCTCAAAATACCACCTTTAAGGAGGTGCAAGTGCTGGAGACACATGGAAACAACCTGGCAATGACAAAGAGCATCCCTCCTACCCAGGGCTACTTGGGTCAGGGTAAGGAGTCCACCAAGTCCAAATCCTGTACTTATGCCTCCTTATTTCTGGGAATCTGACCCACATTCAAATCTGTTTATCTCACAGTAACATGGCAGGGTTTAGCTGGGGTTTTGGGGATTCAAAGCATTGGCAGATCATATTTGCTAAGGGGTAAGGATTGCTGTGGTTACCTTCTATCCCAGGTGTCTCTCTGCCCTGCTCTGCTTTCAGTAAATGGGGATGTTTTCTTGCCACCTGACATGTTTTTCAAGTCAATTTCATGCCAATATTAATTGTCTGGGAGCTATGCAATGTGCTTTGATGTTGCAGCTACTTTCAGACTGCTGGAAGCACATCACAGACAGGCTGTGATGAACACGGCTGCCTGTTGCAGAGCAAGCCTTGTTCTTTGCTAAGGGTTTGCTCAGCTCCTGACAGCTCAAACTTCCAATCTGCAAGAACAAAGCTACAAAATATTTGGGTGCACTCACACTTTTCTGTTGCTCATGGTCAGAGAAAAGTTGGGTGCAGGGAGCTGCGCACACAGCTGTGCCAGAGGTGGAGGTGAGCTCTCTGTGCACTCTTAGAATAGCAATGCACTGGAGTTGTCATGTCCTGGGAAGGCTGTTAACCCTCTTTGAAATCCACATGAACGTGAATGGATCCCTCCTGGCCTAAAAATCTTTGGATTGAGTGATGGTCACAGGGCTCTGACCACATTGAGCAGCAGCCTGTGAAGATGCTAGCATAAAGCTCCACTCCCAAGCATGGAGGAGGGTTGCTGGGGCTGTGGGAAGCCCCTTTCTGCCTGGCAGAGCTCCTGCCCTGCACTCAGGTCTTCTCTGTGCTGACCTCAGGGTTCACCTGCTGTGGATGGGAAGGGATGTCCATACAGGGTCTCTGTTTACCCTGAGAGAGGAAGGAGGTGATAGTGAGTGAGTTGCTTCCTCGCTAGCCCGCATCCCTGTCCTATATGTGAAGGGCATCTCTCCCTCTACTCAAATGGGACCAGGCACTGATGGGACCAGTCTGCTGCAAATGGAGTCATGTGTGTGTTGCTTGCTGCCACAATGATGATGGCATCGCAGCAACTGTACCCCTCCCTGTACCACCACTGCTTGCTCCTTTTAGGAGAAACCAGCCTATGATGCTTTCAAACCCACTTTCTTGGACGTGGATGAGGCAGAGGGGGTCAGCTGAAATGAAGTCATAGCCCAGCTACCTTTGTGGGACCCAGACACTGCCTACCACCACCTCCCTCTCCCTTCTTGCTCAGCACTCTGGCACACATCCTGCTGCAGTCCTCTTTCATTGTCTTCACCACCCTGACAGCCTCTCCTGCCTTCTATCACCTTCCCTCTGTTGTGGTGGATACAAAGAGGCCTGGACAGCTTCCTCTATCCCAACACCACCTGGTGATCAGAGGATGCTCCTAGAGGAGTGGCTGGTAAGCAAGCGACCATGAGACTGACCATGGGTGCCTAGTGACACTCGCCACCTCCCACTGACCCCTCTCTGTGGCAGGATGGGACACAAATTTTCCATTTACAGCCTTATCCTTGGCAGGAGGGATGATTTGCTGGGGCTGTGCTATGCTGAGCTACTCCAGATGGCTCTGCAATTCCTCCACTTGCTTTGAATCCCAGGGCTCGGGCTGGACATCAGCTTCCATCGACAGGGACTTGGAGTCCAAGCTCATACGGAAAAGTATAAATCCAGCGCTGGCTCAGCAGGCTTGGTTTGCAAAACAAAAGTCTGTTTGGCTGAACGAATGCAGATGACTGTAAACTGTGGCTCTGCAGTGAGGAAGTGGGAAGGAAAGTGCTGGGCCAGGGATGGATGCAATGGGTACTCCTTGGAGAACACGGGGAGCCTGACCATGGGTTTTGGGGATGCTTAAATTCAGTTGTCAATGAGTTTGGGCAGCAATGAGAAGTGCTACTGTGATGGTAGGAGGAAGTCAGAAAAACAGGTGCTCTGATGCTGAGGTGGGAGTCACCTGCCCATTTTGCAGGGATGTGACCCTGCTCCTGCAGGTTGAAGACTGTCCCTGGTGCACGAAGGAAAGCTGCTCTGGCTCTGAGCAAGTGTTCCTGGCTCTGATGAGCCTTCAAGTGGCACTGTGGGTTAATGGGAAAACCAGCAGCCCTTGCTACCTCCCCATGTGTCCCTCCATCCATGGGACTCCTGCCCAGCCTA
>NW_008693398.1:0-8100 GCF_000695815.1 Acanthisitta chloris | reverse complement strand
AAAGCCAAAACTGTTCCTGCCATGTCTCTCCAAGGCAGTGAAGACGCAACAGCCAGGAGAGGGGACTGCACCTCCTGTAGCTGGTCCAGAGAGGACAGAGCTATGTCTCTTAGGACAGACCTCATTATGCTGTGCTCATCACGGGAAACACCTGGGCTGGTCCCAGAGGGGCCAGTTGAGGAGCAAGGGTTGGTGGGCTGTGTCCAGCTCCCCGATTTCTATGTGACCTTCAAGGAGTTTTTTATCCCCTGCAGCCTTCTGGGTCCCTGCTCCGCAGACAGGGACGAGCGCTCCTCCTTCCCCAGCCTTTGTCTGCCTCCATTCAGCCTGCACATGGTGAGGCAGGGGCTGTCTGGCTGTACATCAGCTAGTATAATAGAGCCCTGTCCTCACCGAGCGCCTGCAGGCAGTAACGTAATAAAAGCAGTAATAGTAATAATAATAATGGATGATGGGCATTAGGCTGAGTACTGGTTAAGCGGCTATAAAACCAGATGTAATATTATCCTGCAGAGCTGAGGGAGCATCATCAGACATTCCTGGGAAGGGGACTTGGCCAGGAGGCTACTCACAGCTCTTCCCGCATGGTTATTGGCTGCTGTGTCCAAGTGAGGGCTTGGAGAGCAGGAAGAGCATCAGAAAGCAGCTTCTCCTTAAGGCACTGCACGCTCATCCTTAACTGCAAGTCTTTAGCTATCCATTGCCCCTGGCTGTTGTCAGACATGTCTCAAAATGAGGCTGGCAGTTCAGAAAGGCAGCTGAGACCCTGTGGCATCCACCATCACAGCGGCCCATCGCCCATCCCATCTCTCCAATGAGCACTAAAATGGATCCCTTGTGGCCATTAAATATCCCCTGGCATTTTCCATGAGCAGAGGGATATTAAACTCCATGTCTTAGCCAAATGTCAGTCTAGGTAATTTAATTCTGCCTCCCTAAGTAGTATGAATTGAACTGACCTTCTGCTTAGGCAACTGTATACCCGTGTTCAAAGACTCAGAATTTCATACAGACATGGGCATGTTTGTCCTTGTGCAGCCTCTCTGAGATGCTGTGCATCTTCATTGCCCCCGAGCTGGAGCTGGGAAGATCAAATGACATTCTCAAGGTCACACAAGAGATGGGCAGCAGATTTGGGGAATGTACCCACACCTGCAAGGCCCCATCCAAAGCTGCCTTCCTCCTTTTAATGCTGTGCATTTTCCCCTAGAATCATGTAAGGAGAAAAGGCTGAGGTGGGATGCCGGTGTTGCTGTGTGGTGATGGTGTCCCAGTTTTCCTGGGGGGGTTCACAAACCAGTTACATGGTTCTTGGGCTGAAACACAAGTGAGTAAGGTGGGGTTGTGGCCTGGAGGGCCACAAATGTCTCCGTGCTGTCCCAGCCATCGTGAAGGAGGTGGCAGCTCCTGACACACTGCCTCACTCCTCTCTGGCATCTTCCTCTGCCTCCAGGCCCTTTGCCCTCCAGCCTGTTTCCCACTTCCTCATGCCTGGGACTGGAGCCCTGATGTCCACAGGGCTTTGCAGAACCTACTCACACTCACCTTGATTAGTATCATTACTTTTGCAGAAGACGTTATTCTGAAAACAATTTTCAGGGGCCAAGTGATGAGGAAGGCAGTCTGAATCTCCTACCAATGGGCAACGGGGACCCGAGGGCTGGGAAAAGCTTTCATGGTCATGACTGAAAATCACAATGCAGGCTGACCCTCTGCAGCTGGCTGCTAATAACCAGCACGACATGACCACCAGCAAGGCGTGGGCTCAGGACAGCAACAGAAAGTACCAGTCACTTTCCACTTAATTAGAGACCATCTTCCAAAGCAGCTGGAGAAAGGATTTTCTGCTGAGGGCTCCAGGGAGGGAGCAAGGAGAGAGGAAGCAAAACCAAAGGAGGTCACTCCTTCCCAAGGGATTTTTTTGTGCTTGCCCAGGCTGGATGGGTGGTCTGACCCAGCAATGGGTCTAGTCCCAGCTCAAGTCATGCTGGGAGGGAGAACTGCCTGCCCTGCACTGCTCTTGCCTTGACTCCAGTTTGCTCTGTCCCCAGCAGGGCACGAGATCAGAGCTTCACAGCTGGGGTTTAGCCTCCATGCAGAAGGCATGACAGTTTCTCTAGGCTAGGGGGAAAACACAAGGCAGGCTCTGACATCCCCAGCCACTGGATTCAGGAGGAGCATCACACAGGTGTTGGTTGACACTGTCTCGTCATTTTAGCAGGATGTGTGCAGATGTTGCAATGTTCCCACTCAGCATTTATCCAATGAGCCAAGGCAGCGGCTTTGCCCTGAGCCAGAGGTTTTTCACCCCTTCATCTAGCAAAGTGAAGCCCAGCAAAACTTCCAAGATGAGATGACATCAGCCCAGCTGATGCTGGTGGAGATTCCCAGGGAATATACCTGGTGCTAGATCCACACTGCCTGCACCCACCATGCTGGGACACAGTCCCAGATTGCAAGTACAAAACAGAGGGCCAGAAGAGACACTGAAGCTTCTGGGAGGACAGCAGGCAACCTGGGGCAAAACTACATGGCAAAATGCACTAATGCAGTGCGTTTGTTTTAACTGTAAACACTGGGATGCCACAAGGAGAAGCTCCATTAGGGGTAGGTGGCTATTGTTTGGCTGAGTTCATCCTGTAATGATTCTGCCAAGCCTGCTGACTGCCTGCCTCACCACTGTCACCACCCTGTCTGTGCTGCTTATACAGAGTGCCTGTACCAAATCCTGAGGAGGAGAATTTCACAGCTGTACAGAACATGGAGATTTAAAGGCCACTAGATACTGAAGATGCTGGTGGTTATGGGAGTAGGCTGGCTCCAGGGTTACAGGACACAGCCCTTACTATCAGCATTAGCCCATCACCCCTTTCCCAGGTGCCATCCTGGAGCATCTGCCAGGTGATGCTGGGTGGTCTCACCTCCCAGTGCATCTGCTGGGATGTGTTCAGACACCCTCCACCCCTCCAGGCACTCTTGCAAGAGGCAGTGGTAGTACACCCGAGCTAATGGCTGGCCTGGGGCAGTGCTGGCCTCTGCTCACTGCTCCTCCAACCTGGGCTGAGTTCAAACTGCTGGGCTGGATCTGGATTGTGCTGGTGGTGGGATGCCCAAGGCTTGCAGCTGGGTGTGCTTCTCAGGGGAGTTGCCCTTGCATGCTAGATGGAGGACCAGATGTTTGGGAAGCCAGGCAGGGCATGGGTGGGATACAGATGTTACAAGAGGATGCCCTGAACTCCTGCAGGAGGGAATGCAAAGAACTTGGAAAATGCAGCTTAATTGCTGTCCTGGGCCCTGCAGGCTGGAGGTTACCTTCATTTTTAAGGAGTGTATCTTCCACAAACACAACAATTTCCATTTAAAGGCACCCAAGTGGCTGAAACTCCACCACTTCACTCCTAAGCTCCCTGCCTTGTTATCAGCGTTCCCAATGCACTGATGAATACAAACTTCAGACAAGGACCTTGGCTGCAGACACACAGCAGGACAGTCCGTGCTTCAAAATTATTTCTCTGCTCTGTTCAGAGCTGGCATCTTGCTTTTTCTGTGATATTTTCCAGGATTTGGTGTAGAAAGGGAAAATCAGGAATAACAGCGGAGCTTCTCTTTTTGCAATTCGGTACTTCCAGCTTCTCCGGACTGGGA
Source organism: Acanthisitta chloris (assembly GCF_000695815.1). NCBI lineage: Eukaryota > Metazoa > Chordata > Aves > Passeriformes > Acanthisittidae > Acanthisitta > Acanthisitta chloris. The sequence goes on along the minus strand of NW_008693398.1, from coordinate 4,455 downwards.
TAAGCAACACATTGAAGGCAGAGACAGACTGCTGGCTGCACATCAATGATTCACTTATTTTTCTGGTTCAGTAATTGCCACATGTAACCAGAAAATTGTTTTTCTAGGTACTCCTGAACTCTATTCTCTCCTATTTTTCCTGTTCTTTGAGGGTGGACATTTTTGTCACAGCACAAGCTGTAATCTGGCTTTGGCTGGTAGCAAAAGCTCTCAGTTTTGCTGTGTTTGGCACAGGATTGCTTGGTTCTTGCTCACCCTTCACAGTCAGAAGGGTGGTTATCTCCACTGTAGGTCTGGACACGGTCAGGTAGCATCCCTACAGCACAGCCCATGACATGGACACCTCAGGCCCCAAGGCCTGCCACTCCCTGTCCCGGATTGCTCAGCATCCACTGCCCTCATGGGGCAGTGAAGGGGTGCTAAAGGGGCAACAGGATTTTTAGAAGCATATAAAGTAAGGGCTCCTGGAGAATGACTGTGGGACTAAGGATGGAGGGAAGAGAAAGGAATATTTTTTATTTCCCTTTCAATCCTAATTCTCATGACTCTGCTCCCAACACAAATCCCAAACCTCTCTTTAGGGACACTGAAGGGCAACACTATTTGGACCACACAGTTTTCACAGCTCTTTGCCTGGGTATATGGCAGCTGCCTCCCCAGCCAGGAACCATGGGTGATCTGGAGCACTGGGGATGGGACCATGCAGGGCACCAGGCCATTGATGTGACCAGCATGGAGGCTGCCTGTGGGCATCCTGTCTGGCTCCCCAGGATGCTCAGGAGCTGGCATCAGTTACAGCAGGGCCATGAGAATGAGAGGAGCATGGGGAGGATGCCAGCTTGGCCCAGACCCCATCTCCATCTCATGCATGGTTAGGTAGAGGCTCCACTTGGAGAGACAGTCCCTTCCCCACCCCATCTCTCTGACGGATGATGCTGTGTGCAGAGCAAGCCAACCCCAACACCGCCTCAGAGAGCCCAGTTGCTGCCATGGAAATTACCTATGGTGAACTCGTCAAAGGTGAGCGTGGTGAAGTTTTTGCCCAGAGCATTCGTGACTGTCAGAGTCACCTTGTACTTCACTGTTGAGAAGAGTTGGAGGTATCTGATGTGACACCTGTTTTTGGGAATGGCATCCTTCTCGCAGACCATCTCTTTTGTGCCGTGTCTGGAAAACAGAGGTTAAAAGAGCTGTTACGTATGGATGCACCCAAGCTGCTGTAGGAAGGAGGCAGAATGAGCAGCTGTGTGTCCCCACTATGCTCATGATCCCCATGCACCAGTCGCTGCCACAGCCAAAGGGCTGCTTTCCTCCTACACGGGAATTATGCAGCCTCCTGCATGTGATGTTTTATCCTAAGTCTACAGAGAGACTGCAGTGAATGTACTCATGCTGGCCCCAAGGAGAAGACGGGACGCTGCTGGGGTTGGGGCTGGATCTGGCCCTCCCATAAGAGGAATGGGGTCTCCTTTCTGATGGTGACACAAACCCCAGAAGATAATGCATGGCACCAGCCCGTATAAGGCTGTGCCAGAACTCAGGGTGGAGAACGATGCCGTGCCATCATGCCATCAACACACACTGTTGCTGCCTGACCAGAGCCAGCTTACAGCAGAAAATAGTATGGATGTGCCAAATGTGCTGAAAACAATAGCAGGCACAACATCCACTGTGGACAACTGGTGCAAAGAGTGTGGTCTTGGGGAACATGGAAAGGGGACTTGGGAGATGGGTACTTTCCGGGTCTCTTCTAGGGAAATCAAAACTTTCTTGGCACAAAGCCCAAGTCTCAAACATCCAGTTTGTATGTCCCTGGAACATTCTTCCCCATGCCCATTCCTGGGACATTGATCCCATATGCTCAGCACAGGTCAGACCCACTACCCCAAGACTTTATGTCATTATTTGAGATTGCTCCAGGTTGCAGGGACTAAAACTCACCCCATTTCATCCTTTCCTCCCAGACACTTACATGACAGAGATGTTGAATGAGTTGGGGATGTAGGTAGGAGTGGGCAGGTGCCAACTGCAGTAGAAACCCTTCGGGTAGTTGTTGGATCGGCACATCAGCACTGGCTCCTTTGGGGGAAAGAGAAATGGTAATTACCTGCTGAGGTGGAGTTAGTACCAGGTCCTGAGCAAGGGGATGATCCTCCGCTCCCAACTGCTGCCAGCTTGTGAGGGTGGAGTTTGCAAGGGGAGCCTGCTCTGTGTTTATCAGCTGCTGGAATTATCTAGGGACCTTTTCCCATGTCTGCTGCTGAGGTCGCCCATGAGGCCTTGCTTTGGGCTGGGCTGTGCACAGCAGCTCACCTTCTCCCCTGGCAGCTTACTGGCTCTAATGACAGATGGAGTGGCAAAGGGGGTTGGCAGGTACTGGAGAAAATTGTCTTCAAGGCTGTGACAGAGATGTTGCTGATGAGGAGGAGGTGTTGCTCTCTTGACCCCATTAAGCTACAGTGCTCACAGCTTTCTCTGCCACATCCCTGAGGGGTGATAAACTTGTTGAGGGATGATCCTCCAAAAGACCAGAGGTCCTCAAAGAGAGGAAGAATGACCACAGGCGAGACAAAGAGGAACAACCTGACACCAGCAGAGAAAATTCAGCTCTGCAGGAGGACTATCAGTGTTAATGCTTTTGGCATGGGGCAGAATATCCCATTCCAGGGTCCTGCCTTCCAGGAGACAGGACGCAACTGAAGACAGGATGAGAGCACCCAGTGGGGAGCAACCTTCCTCTGGCTTTGTCAGCTGGTCCTAGAGGTTAGAGGCAGAAGAGGATTTTAAACCCAGCAAAGTGTTCACACTGCACTCAGCTTTCCTGGATATACATGCACTCTGCTCTTTGCAGGAGCCCAGCCAGAGCTGCAGAAGACTCTGCAAAATGCTGAGGCCCAGTGCATGCAGGAGGATGAGAAGTGATACCTTTCGGCTGATAGACTTTGCCGTTGTTGGTAACTATCTTAACTGACAACAAAGTCCTCTTGGTACCTGGACACATGCGTTGCTAAGAGCAGAGTTTGGCTCCAACTGCAGCACCTTGGTACAGTGTCTTGCCATAAAATACACTCCTTGGGCTGGATGTGCACCAGGATTCCCCGTGGAAAAGCTGTCAGAACCTGTGGCAGTCCCTCTTTCTGTTCCTTTGTTAGTCTTCATCTCCATGCATCCACTGGAAATGTCCCAGGACATGCTCTTCTCTCCAAGCAGAGGTTTTGAAACAAACCTAGCAGACCTGGCAGTCTCAGTGCAGACACTGCTGCACACCCTCCCACCACGGTCCCAGCAGCACACCCCATCACTCCACTACATGGTCTCCTCCCTGTCACTGAGGCATATGCCTTACCCATGACCATTACTGAAAATGAGATGCAAACAAGGACATAGTGATGGAAGAGTTCAGGGACCACCCTCCAGGCTGGGAAGCTCCTTTCCCCAGGGGTTGCAAGAGCAAATCACAAGTCCCACAGCAGTGTGTGTGCACTGTCTCATGCTATGGAACATCCCATACTGATGTGGAAGTGTTCAAGGCCACACTGGATGGGACTTTGAGCCACCTGGTCTAGTGGAAGGCGTCCCTGCCCATGGCAGGGGGGCTGGAACAAGATGGTCTTTAAGGTGCTTTCTGACTCAAACCATTCTGTGATTTCATGAATCTATGATGCTAGTGCAGGGAAGCTGTGCACCTGCTGTGCCAGAGGACTAAAGGATATGAGTCTGCCCCTGCTGCACCAGGAGGATGCCAAAGCCTCAAACATCAATGCAAAATGAGACATCCCTGTAGCCATACCTATGCAAATCCCCAACGTGCACACAGCCCTGCAGGACTGTGGGTCTCCCAGAAATTTCTGTGGCTCCACTTAGGCACAGCCCAGGTCTCACCGGCATAACACACTCAGGGACACATCCAGGACTACAGCAGGACCCTGATGGGAAACACCATCCCAAACATGCCATCTGAAGAGGGCCAATCCAGCTGGTTTGCCATGAGCACTGACTGCCAGTGTGGGCTGCCTGGATCTTGGCTTGACATTGCACAGCTGAGCCCAGGCTCAGAAAATAATCATGGCTTTTGCTAGCTGTGGCTGGAGTCTACAGAGTGTATAGAGGCTACTACAGCCTATGGAGGGGAAACTTAGGTACAGGGCTTGCACGCCTACCAGCACCCCTGGAGCAGGGCTGAGAGGGAGCAAGCAGATGACAAGAGATCCAAGTGCAGCAGAGGCAGGGAGAAGGGAGCAAGGAGGGAGAGGGAGTAGAGGGGGCCAGCAGGAGGGAAGGCTGTGCTGCTCCACACCGTGTGTTCTCCTAATGGCTATTTCAGCCTTCAGCCGGCAGACGAAGGCCAGAGCCTGGTTAATGAGCCTCCCAGTTAAATTATTCAAGCAGACCCTCTGCGGCAAAACAGAGTGGCTAATCGCAAGGCCAGAGACAAGGACCTGATCCCTGCTACGG
>NW_008693397.1:0-7403 GCF_000695815.1 Acanthisitta chloris | reverse complement strand
TCTCTAAGGTCCATTCCAACCCCTTAGTCTATGAATCTGGGGCCATTCCAACCACTTCCATCTGTGAATCTCCAAGTCTGTAGAGGTGTCAGCCACAGCAACCCTGAGGGCACTCTGGGACATGAGTTGAACTTCAAGTCTCTCCTTCCATCCCTTGGAGTGCACTTCTTATGAAGATTTTTTAAGTGGTTTTATGGGGGGAAAAAAATTAAGGTAATTTCCCATCTATGAATTTTGGGTTTCAAACTGCTGAAAAAAAATGACAAACCTCTTTGGACTTCTTGTCTGACATCTCACTAGGCATTTCTTGGGTTGTTTTTCGTGTTCTTTGAAATGATTTTTGGTGTGCTTGGAAAATTCACTCACCCTAGAGGAGAAAGAAGCTTTGCAGGGCACAAAGCCTTCAGCTTTCAAAAGATCTGTGTTTGATGCTAAAGTCATGTTTGCAGAGTCCTGGCATCTCCCTGAGATCAAAGTTACTGTTTGGAAGGGTTTGCTTAGTTGTGTGTTTATTATTGAGTGTCTCCTGGAAGCAGAGGTGGATAGGGAAAAGCAGAGCTTGACAAGAAGGGTTGGATGCTCAGCAGTGGTGGAGTGTGAGGACCACAGAGCACAGAGGAGGAAGAGATTTCCAGCAGCAAGTGCCACCTCAGTTCAGACATCCAGAGACATCACTGGGTAGGGTTGGGAGGAACATCAGAGCTCATCTCATCCCACCCCTGTGCTGGGCAGGGGCAACTTCCACTCTCCCAGGATGCTCCAAGCCCCATCCAACCTGTCCTGGAGCACTCCCAGGGATGGAGCAGCCACAGCTGCTCTGGGAAATCTATTCCAGCCCCTCAGCACCTTCCCAGGGGGGAATTCCTTCCCATTATCCCATCTCTCCCTGCCCTCTGGCAGTGGGAAGCCATTCCCTGTGTCCTGTCCCTCCAGTTCCTGCTCCAGGTCGCTCTCCATCTCCCTTGTGGCCCCTTCAGCTCCTGGAAGATGCTCTGATGTCTCCACACAACCTTCTCCCCTGCAGGCTGAACAGCCCCAACTGTCTCCATAGAGAAGGTGCTCCAATCCTCTGATCAGCTTTTTGGTCTCCTTTGGACTTGCTCCAGCAGTTCCATGTCCTTCTGATGTTGGGGACACCAGAGCTGCCTGCAGAATTATCCTGTCAGAGGTCAGAGCCTTCTGTGCCCAGCTGGGAGTGCGTAGTGAGCACCCGCTCGGGGCCGTGGGTGTATCCCCTGCACTGCAGGATGGGAAGAGTTGCCCTTCCAAAATGAAAGATCAATTCACTGAGATGTTCCTGTTAGGATTTATGAAGGTAACAGGAATTCCCATTCTATTTGAACCTTTACAGAATCAATTTCGACTCTGGTTAGGACAGAACTGGAAATAATTTGGGGAGTTTCAGTCACTCTGTGTGTGTGTTATCATCCCTCACCCCTCGCAAACAGGATAATCTGACTTATTTTATTTGACTTATTTTTCTGGTTGTCAGTGGGAGGAGAAGCTGTTGCTGCTGTGGTTAGGGGGGTTGTGGGCCAAGCTGTGAAGCCCTGGCAGAGCTCTTGGGACAGGGTTCCACATTGCCTGCCCTGGCAGGGCACCCTCAGCTGCTGCTCAGCACCACATGAGCTCTCCGAGTGCTGTCACACTATAAATAGTTGCCCAGTGCATTGTTGCTAGTGGGTTTTATTAATAAACAGCAACAGTGGTTTGGGAGGATGTTTATAATTGGGGACAGATGAAATGGTATCTGCACTGTATTCATCTCACTACTGTAACTGACCATGGCATGTACAACACTGGAAGAGATGATTGTCAGGCCAAAGCATTATTCACGTCTGCAGAAAACACATAATACTACACAGGGGAGGAGAGATGAGGGGTGGAAAAAGCTACAGGACAACTATTCCACACTGGATCACTGAACACAGTGATATTAGAGGACTGGAGCATCTCCCCTACGGAGACAGGCTGAGGAAATTGGGGCTGTTCAGCCTGGAGAAGAGAAGGTCGTGTGGAGACCTCAGAGCACTTTCCAGGAGCTGAAGGGGCTCCAGGGAAGCTGCAGAGGGTCTCTGTGTTAGGAGCTGCAGTGATGGGACAAGGGGGGGTGGGTTCAAATTGAGGGAGGGAAAGTCTAGGTTGGATGTGAGGAGAAAGTTTTTCCCTGTGAGGATGGTGAGACACTGGCACAGGTTGCCCAGGACATGGTGTCTCCCTGACCCCAGTGGTGCTCAGTCCAGGCTGGATGAGCCTTGAGCATCCTGATCCAGTGAGGAGGTGTCCCTGGGCAGGGCAGGGGGTTGGGGCTAGAAGATCTGTAAGGTCCATTCCAACCCTTAAATTCTATAATCGTATGAATTTGAGGACTAGGAGAGAGTTTGGGGTTTGGTGACATCAGAAAAGCCTCAACATGTTCACAGGTTTAAAATTGTGCTTGAATTATGGATAGTTCATTAAGATCGTAGAATTTAAAGGGTGGAATGGACTTTACAGCTCATCCAGTCCCAGTCCAAGATTTGCTTCATTTATTGGTGATATTAATGTTTCCTGTCCAATGAGTAACCAAATCCCAACGAGGCTGATGAACTGTAACAGTTCCTCTGTCCCCAGAGCAGCTGTTAATCACCTCCACATACAGATCCTGTGTTACTCAGAGGTACTTTGTGCTCTGTTCCTAAAGGCTTTTTTTTCTGTTGATTCCTAGGACCCTTCCAAGTCATACAAGAAAGGTACAGAAGTCACAGCGGTTGAGTTACGTGTGGAAGAAGGAATCCAAGGAGAACCAACCCCTTTATCTAAGAAGGTTTCCCCATTGCACTCTGAAATGACAGATTACCTGAAGTCATCTCCTCCAGCTCTCATCAGTAGCCATAACTCTGACCTAAAGGATAGAACAGACATTAACGGAGCAACAACTGTCACGGAGAAATTGGCTCAACTTATTGCAACCTGTCCTCCTTCAAAGTCTTCCAAAACAAAGCAGAAGAAGCCTGGGAATGGAACTGCCTCTGGGGTGGTGAAAGACTCCGGGAAGAAGCTGCCAGGAACCATCTCTGCCAGTGGGTTAATCAGTAAAGATTTGGTGAAGAAACTTCCAGGCTCTGGAATTGCTGTTGGGTTGGTGAACAAGGACTCAGGGAAGAAGCCATTAGGGATTGGCAGCACAGCCATATTGGTGAACAAAGACTCTGGGAAGAAGCCCCAAGGGATGGGCCCATTAATTGGGTTGGTCAACAAGGACTCTGGGAAGAGGCCACCAGGGATCAGCACTCCAGCTGGGATAGCTCACAAGGATTCTGGAAAGAAGCAGCCAGTGACCAGCTCTGCAGTTGGATTAATCAGCAAAGATGTGGGGAGGAAACTCCCAGGTATTGGCACTCCAACTGGATTGACTAACAAGGAGCCTCTCAAGAAGCCAGTAGGGATCAGCACTCCAGCAGGACTGATTAACAAGGATGCTGGGAAGAAGTTGTTGGGAATAAGTAGTCCTCCAGCATTGCTTAACAAGGATTCTGGGAGGAAGATGCCAGGGACTGGGAATACAACAGCTCTGATTAACAGAGACTCTGGCAGGAAGACACCAGGGATTGGCAGCCCTATGGGACCAGTTAGCAAGGAGTCTGGGAGGAAGATGCCAGGAATCAGCAGCGCAGTGGGATTGGTGAGCAAGGAGTGTGGGAAGAAGCCAGCAGGGATGGGCACTGCAGGTGGTTTGGCTAACAAGGACTCTGGAACTCTGAAAGCAGATTCCCTCGCGCCTGCCTCGGATCCCTTCAAGCTTCCTTCCAATCCCAACCTCAGCAGCCTTGAGAGCCACGAGCCTGTGGATCTCCTGAAGGAAAACACCACCAGCAAACCCTTTGAGAAGCATATCCTGAGGCAGAACAAGGAAAGCATCTTGGACAAGTTCTCAATTCGGAAAGAAATCGCTGAGGTAGGCAAAGAGATGTTCAGTGAAGGGCTGTGTGTCCCTCAGGATACCTATCCAGCCAGTGACAAAGGGATTTATGAGACATCCAAGCACGAGAAACAGCCTCCAGTGTACTGCACTTCCCCAGACTTCAGGACAGGAGGAGCCTCCGAGGTGTCCACGGCCAAGTCTCCATTCAGTGCAGTGGGAGAGGGAAATCTCCCCTCGCCTTCCCCCACGGTGTCTGTCCCCACCCTGAGCAGGAGCCTCTCCACCACGTCCTCCCAGCTGACATCCAACCCATTGCACTTAAGCTCCACAGCAGAGCTCTTGGAAGGGATCTCCGAGCCCATGGGCAAAACTGCCTTTCCCTCTGACGGCTCCTTGCTGAGCCTGAACAGGACTCTGAACCAGCCCCTGAGCACCGATTTTAAAGGTGCTGATAAAGAGTTAAGCGATTCGAAAGCTTCTTATGTAGAAACTTCCAGAACTAGTCCTCCCACAGGGAAGAAACCAGTCTTGGCAGCTGAAACAAGCATTCATGCTACTGTCACCCCTTCAGTGGTGAGTTTTACCAGCTTGTTTAGCAGCAAACAGTTCCTAAAGATTGGGGCAATAGCTGCTTCAGAGAAATCCTGCCAAGGAGCAAAAAACCTGAGCAACGCTCAGCAGGCGAAACCCTTAAAGAAAAGGAAAGGAAGGAAACCAAGGTGGACTAAGGTGGTGTCAAGAAACACGTGTCGACCCCCCAAGGGTCTGGAACTAGAAAGGTCAGAGCTTTTTAAAAACATTTCATACGGTGCACTCTCAAGCAGTAATTTGGAGCAGGCCAAGTTCTTGAAGAACATTGGATCCTCCTCATTTGTGGAGCATGAGTTTGTCAAACATCAGTTGCCAAAGCTGAATGAAGCTAATGGACAGTCGCTGGCTCTGTTGGCTGAGGCTGACAAGCAAACCCAGAAGTTCTACAGCACTCACAAACAACCCTCTAGCTTGTGTATGGCAGATGATTTCTTACCTGACATGTATAAACCCAAAAGAGGAAGACCTAAGTCCAAGGAGATGCCAGAGCTCGAAGGTCCCCCCAAAAGGACTCTAAAGATCCCAGCGTCAAAGGTCTTCTCAGTGCAGTCAAAGGAAGAGCAAGAACCTCCAATTCTGCAGCCTGAAGTGGAAATTCCCTCCCTAAAACAAAGCTTGTCAGGACAACCTTATCCCAAAAAGAGAGGGAGACCCAAGAGACAGATCAGGTCCTCAATAAAAATGAAACCCCCAATTCTGTCCGTGGCGCCTTTTGTTGGGACAGAGAACTCGAGCAAGATGAGCCCTGAGAGTGAGCAGCATCGGCCTGGGGAGTTCTTTGAGAGGAAGGAGCAGCTCCGAGGACCAGAAGAAGTCCAAACCCCCAGTATTTGTAGCATGAGTGACTTGGAAGTAGATTCAGACAGAAAAGTCGCCAAGAGAAATAACGGACAGTTAATGAAAACCATTATTCGAAAAATAAATAAAATGAAAACTCTGAAGCGAAAGAAACTTCTGAATCAGATTCTGTCCAGTACAGTGGAACCAAATACCAAAGGGAAGATGCAATCCAAGCTCCACAACACAGTGTCAACTCTCGCTGCTACTTTTGGGTCCAAACTGGGCCAACAGATCAACGTCAGCAAGAAAGGAACCATTTACATAGGGAAGAGGAGAGGGAGGAAACCTAAGGCCGTGCTGAACGGCCTCTTAGCCAGCAGCGCTGCCAGCTTGACGGTCCTGGAGAAGTCTGCTCAGCAGGCTCCTGGCACATCCCTGGGACAGGTCCTTCCCCATCTGCTGCCCTCGGGAGGGCCCAGCTCCGAGCTCCTGCCGTCCCCGGTGTGCTCGCAGTCCTCGGCGGTGAGCGGGGGGCAGAGCCCGGTGGGCAGCGACGCGGGGTTCATCGAGCCCAGCTCGGTGCCGTACCTGCACATCCACTCCAGGCAGGGCAGCGTGGTGCAGACTCTTGCCATGAAGAAAGCTGCTAAGGGAAGGAGGAGGTTGTCTCCCCCGACGCTGCTGCCCAACTCTCCGTCTCACCTGAGCGAGCTGACGTCGCTGAAAGAAGCCACTCCGTCCCCGGTGAGCGAGTCGCACAGCGACGAGACCATCCCCAGCGACAGTGGGATAGGGACAGACAACAACAGCACTTCGGACCGAGCTGAGAAGTTCTGTGGGCAGAAGAAGAAAAGACATTCCTTTGACCACGTCTCCCTCATCCCACCCGAGACCTCCACCGTGTTGAGTAACCTGAAGGAGAAGCACAAGCACAAGTGCAAGCGCCGCAGTCACGATTACCTCAGCTACGACAAGATGAAGAGGCAGAAGAGAAAAAGGAAGAAGAAGTACCCTCAGCTCCGAGGTAGGCAGGACCCTGACTTCCTGGCTGAGTTAGAGGAGTTAATCAGTCGCTTAAGTGAAATTAGAATAACCCACCGAAGTCACCACTTTATACCCCGAGATTTGCTGCCTACCATTTTTAGGATAAATTTCAATAGTTTCTACACCCACCCAACTTTCCCTTTAGATCCTTTGCACTACATTAGGAAACCTGATTTAAAGAAAAAGAGAGGCAGGCCTCCAAAAATGAGGGAAGCTGTGGCAGAAATGCCTTTCATGCATAGCCTAAGCTTCCCCCTGTCCAGCACCGGGTTCTACCCATCCTATGGGATGCCTTACTCCCCCTCTCCCCTGGCAGCTGCTCCCATAGGCTTAGGGTATTATGGAAGGTACCCTCCAACTCTTTACCCTCCTCCACCCTCCCCTTCTTTTACTACCCCCTTGCCACCCCCTTCCTACATGCATACAGGCCACTTGCTTCTCAATCCCACCAAATACCACAAGAAGAAGCATAAACTCCTACGCCAAGAGGCATTCCTCACCACCAGCAGGACCCCTCTCCTGTCCATGAGCACCTATCCCAGTGTCCCACCCGAAATGGCTTATGGCTGGATGCTGGAACACAAGCACAGGCACCGCCACAAACACCGGGAACATCGTTCCTCGGAGCAGCCCCAGGTTTCCATGGACACTATCACGGCTAACAGCTCCTCCAGAACGGTTCTGGAGTCCTTGAAGCGTTACAGGTTTGGGAAAGAGGCTGTTGGAGAGAGGTACAAACACAAAGAGAAACACAGATGCCACATGGCTTGTCCACACCTGTCACCTTCCAAGGGTTTGCTAAGCAGAGATGAACAGTGGGTGAGGAGAGAACCCTCGGAGTCAAATTCCTTGGCACTGGGACTGCAGACACCACTGCAGATAGACTGCTCAGAGAGCTCCCCAGCCCTGTCCCTGGGGGGGTTCACTCCCAGCTCTGAGCCAGCCAGCAACGACGAACACACAAACCTTTTCACAAGTGCAATAGGAAGCTGCAGAGTCACCAACTCTGCCAGCACCAACGGACGCAAAAAGTTACCGGAGAGCCCTGGACTGTTCGGTGCCCAGGACACAGCACTCGGCAGGT
>NW_008693396.1:0-564 GCF_000695815.1 Acanthisitta chloris | reverse complement strand
CTCGGTGTTTAGAGCCAGGCCGAGCTCTCTGTCCCCGCAGAGTGCTCAGGTTTGGGAGCCAGCCTGAGCTCCCTGTCCCCGCAGAGTGCTTGGTGTTTACAGCCAGGCCGAGCTCCCTGTCCCCGCAGAGTGCTCGGGTTTGGGAGCCAGCCTGAGCTCCCTGTCCCCGCAGAGTGCTTGGTGTTTACAGCCAGGCCGAGCTCCCTGTCCCCGCAGAGTGCTCGGGTTTGGGAGCCAGCCTGAGCTCCCTGTCCCCGCAGAGTGCTTGGTGTTTACAGCCAGGCCGAGCTCCCTGTCCCCGCAGAGTGCTCGGGTTTGGGAGCCAGCCTGAGCTCCCTGTCCCCGCAGAGTGCTTGGTGTTTACAGCCAGGCCGAGCTCCCTGTCCCCGCAGAGTGCTCGGGTTTGGGAGCCAGCCTGAGCTCCCTGTCCCCGCAGAGTGCTTGGTGTTTACAGCCAGGCCGAGCTCCCTGTCCCCACAGCCGCGCAGAGGCCCCGGCAGGACAAGGCCCGAGCGCGGCGGAGGAACCTCCCGCGGCGGCAGAGCTGCCCCAGCCCTTCCCCGC
>NW_008693395.1:196992-199615 GCF_000695815.1 Acanthisitta chloris | reverse complement strand
CTCCCCGTCCGTTCCCCGCGCTCTCCCCTCGCGGCCCCCCGGGATGCTCCCGCGGCCAGACCTTTGTCCGGGCAGGGCTGAGCCTCCCGCGCCGGCTCTAATTAGCGCTAATGAGCTCCTAGAGGCCCGCGAGCTGCCGGTGCCGCGGGTCCCGCCGCCCTGGATTGACCGGTCGGTGTTGAATTGGCACTTTGCTTATTTGTACGATGGAAACGTTTAGCAGTGTGGCACCCGCGCGGGACCTGCGGTGGTTTGCCCCTTCTTGCTCCAACTCTCCCTGGTATGTAAGCTTTGAAAAGGAGTTTGATTTATGTGGCTGGGCCTCTGGCTTGTTTGGGCTCCCAGCTGAAGTGCAGTTGGGCTTAATCTCTCGATCAGCACCTAAAGAGTGGAAATTCTGTTTTATCTCTCCCTTGTCTCTCCCTCTTGTTTGCCTGGGTAATCTGGCGATAATTACTCCCGTGTTTCAGGGTGAAGAGCACTACAGGCACTATCTGATTTTCTCTCCTGTAAGGAGTTGGATGGTCCAGCCTTGAAAAGGCTCTGGTTGTGGTGTGTGCTACCTTTGGCTAACACTGTTATTGTTGCCCCATCCCTGGGAGTGTTCCAGGCCAGGTTGGATGGAGCTTGGAGCAACCTGGGCTAGTGCAAGGTGTCCCTGCCCATGGCAGGAGGTGGAACTAGGTGATCTTTAAGCTCCATTCCAACCCAAACCATTATCTATTCCTATGATTACAGAGAACCTGTAAAACCACTTTTATGTTGGTACTTTTTGATATCAGGTCTTGTCACGTTGCTGCCTGACCCCATCATCTCCCTCCTCTGCCCTGAATCCCAAAGAGGTTCTCCAGGTTTTCCCTGACCTGTAAAACTAGAAGCAAATGCTCTCTCTTACCCGTGTCATTGATCTGTTACTGGTTGTGTTATTCCTGAAACACAAAGATGACATGAATAAGTTATCTGCAAGAACTGTGCTGCGTTTCTGGGCTGATGGCAGTTAATTATTGTGAGTACCCCCAGCCTGAGCCTTTGCCCATATCAATGAGGAAGATCAGGCTGCAGGTTTTCTGGAGAGCACAGTCTATTCAAAGACCTTTGTGTTTATTTTGGAAGCTTGAAAAGCTGGTGTGGTGGGACAAAGCTGTCTGTCTGCTTTCTGTCTTGTGCATCAATGAGCAAAGTTATACTTAGCACAATTAATTGTAATAGAAGTTTGAGATTTTTACTAGTTTCCACTGTGTCTGGCTTGCTGCTTTTTTATGGCTTGCTTATGTTAATCCCAGCCTAAAGCTGAGGCTAGAAAATCCAGCTTTCTACGAAAATACCTCTGTGCTGTTGTCAGGGGGAGCTCCAAAGAGAGCAGATAGTTTGTTTGTTGAGAATGCTTTCTAAAGGTAAAATGAGACTGTACTTGAGAAGAGGATGTCTGGCACCAGCCAATCTGATTGTTACCCAAGGTTGTATCTTCTGTGAGTGGGGTTTCAAAATTAGCCACAGTGAGGAACATTGCTTGTTGATAAAGTCATATGTTGTGATGTGTTTGTAGTCTGACACTAATGTGTAGATAAATGGGTACAAATTCCCTGTGACAGGGCCCAGCTAGCTCACAGGCTATAAAAATCAACATAGACTTCAAGTGTGTAAAAATACATCTCATAGCCCAAGGACAGCAAGTAATTATTCCTAGTCTGTGTTTAAAAACAACTCATTATCCCTCTCGCTCATGAAGAATCTGATGGTAGTGTCTTCTGTCCTTCCCTATGAAATTGCAGTCGGATTAGCTAGTATTTGTTTGTCTCCTCCTGCTTATTAGCCTCTTTTTCTTGCATGAACACATCTGGAGAAGTTTGCAGACAATGAATGGAGCTGAAACTGTGCCACGTTTGTGCACAGCTAAATATGGGTTACAAACCTATGAGTGACAAGTGTTATTCATAGGATTAAAAGTAAAGCCTTGCACAGTTGTTTGAGGAACCACAGCAGCATAGTGAAAGAAAACAGGAGCAGAAAGCTTAGCCTTATTGTCTGTATTGTCTGATAAACAATGAGAACACTAACACTAATTATTTCACCATGAATGGCTGGGGGAGGGAATGAATATCGAGCACATGGAAAGTGGAGAAGCATTTTCTGGCATGGCAAGAAATGCAGCATTTGGTGTCATCACGTTTCTTTTCCACGTGTCCTTATGAGCGTGGACCACTGCACTGGGGAGTTGTTCCAAATGAAAGGTCTGAAAGGTGTCCCTAGTAGTGGAAACACTTATTTTAAAGCAAAAGAGTTCAGCAGCCACTATAGAGAGCTAGTTATTTCTGTGCATCCCTGCTCAGCAGTGATGTGCCATCCACTGTCTCTACCCAAAGAGGTAATTACTGGTGTGAGAGGAGCTGGCCTGGCTGCAGGGCCTGTAAAACTTCTTCTGTAAGAAGAGAGAAAAGAATTTAGTAGTCAACTACCATCATTACTGGTCTCTGTGGCTTGCCAGCAGTATGACAGTGATGGGAATACAGTAGGACTTTACAATGTCTGGGATGTGATTTCAGTGTGACACTGAGGTCTTGTCTGACTTCACTCTGAGATCTAAATCACAGTCTGGCTATTTTTGCATTTCCTGCCTTAGCTG
>NW_008693395.1:170221-196945 GCF_000695815.1 Acanthisitta chloris | reverse complement strand
CCCTAAGTGAATTAACCAGACATTAGCATGGAAATACTGCTTCCTCATTGAAGGACAGAGTTGGAAACATAATTAGTTTCCTCTAACCTGATGTTTGAATAGTGGACGGGAGCAGCAGATCTGCTTGTCAGAGTGATAAGTTTAATTGCTCGTGAAACACAAATCATGTGAGTGCTGTTAGATGATGTTTCCAAGAACTGGTTTTGACACACAACTAATGTTTCAGTGAAATATGTATCGACATGTGTTCTGGGTGACGACTTCCATTCAGACTCCTGGCATGTGTGGAACGGGTAGGAGGGAAGAGGTGTCTTGCCTGCATTAATGCTGTGGAATTTTTTTTCCCCTCTGTACAAGGGGTAACTGACTTTTAAAAGCATCCACCCATGTTTCAAGGTCTTTTTCTCTGCTCTTTGGAACAGGTTTTGGGAGGAGGAGGTAGGGGAGTAACTGAATTCGCAGCATTCTCAGTGCTAACTGTGAAAACAGAGCAATTACGTTGCCTGGTGTGGCTGACTGAGCATCCATGGATTTTGTAGGAATGAATTCTAAAGCCAACATTGCAGCATTGGTGTTAAATGTTGCATGTGATGGGGGCAGAATTGGTTTTTGCCTGACTTACAGTCTGTGTCTAAACAGGTTATGAACTTCTGTAACAGCAGTTGTCAGTTTGGTTCCTAATGTGCCTGCTCCAAGCTCCCTGCAAATGTTCCTGTGCTAAAATTGCAAAGCAAGAATTACTGGAATACACAGAAAATAGCATGGGGAAGAGTCTGATCTTGAATGTTGATCCTGTGAACAGATATTGTTGCTCTGGGGCCTTATCTGGACTAGGAAATGTCTTTCTCTTTCAGCAGCAGTGCTAAAAGGTGATGGTAGTTGTTCAAACTCCAGTGCAGATTGGACTTTTTCATCACCTTGTCCTCTAATCTTGTGGGCAGTCTGGAGACATTCCTTGCTGCTGGAATGAGCCTCCTCACCCCCCTTTCTCCTGGCAGAAAGAGAAGTCTCTTCAAACACCGGCCAGAAGGGCTCCATGCCTTTTCATGGATATTGATCTGCAGACAGAGCTGCACTGGCTCTGACTCCAGAAAAAGCCCTAAGCCCTGTGCAGCCAGACAGAAGCATCTTTTGGCTGCCTCAGACCTGAGTTCCAGGCTTTTAAGTGTTGGCCCTCAGAAAATCCTGGGCTCGTGCTCAGGACTGTAGGTAATGCACAGAGTGTCATGCAGAGATGAAAAAATAGCTGTAGCTCAAGCACTGAGCAAAAGCATCTCCTAATCATGTGAAATTCAGTTCAACAGCCCAATTTGTGTGAGTTACCCATTCCAGCAATCTGTTATCTGCCTTGCTCAAGTCATTCTATCAATGTCTCCAGCTCTGTTCTCAGGGATTTCTGGTTCTTTACAGCTTGTGGCTTTGTAGGTAGCTTGATACCTACCTTTTCTTTTGTTATTTCTTGTCTTCCACTGCTTGTGGTTGTATCTAAAAATGCAAAGAATGATCCGTTTCCAAAGCATCTCGTTTTGGATGAGCACCAACAGGCTTTGGGAACGAGCAGCATCTTGTCACTGTCAGCAGATCCTTTCCTTCCAGCCCTGCTCATGCTGCTGCCCAGCGTTTTCCAAGTTGTCTGTGCAGGGATGGTGAGTGAGCCACGACCCTTACGGGGAACACCAAGCCCTGCTCGGGGTCCAGTGTGCCCCCAAGCTCCACCTGAGCCCCTGGAGGTCCCACCAGGTGGCGGCATCTCCTTTATGGTCTGCAGGACCTGCCGAGGATGCCCGAGGCTGCCCGAAACAGGTTGGGGCATAGCATCCTCTCCACTTGTGAACCTTATCCTTCATCTCCACAGGCTCAGTTGCAAAGTAATCTGGAGGCTGTGCAACAAAGAGGAGGTAGGAATGGTGTATTTCATGGAAAACCTCCCCAAAAAAACCCCTCATATCAAATTGAAGTGTTGAGACAATCTGCAAGGTGAGGTGGCTGTTACAGAGAGTTTTCTCCAACTTGAGCGGTGTGCAGGTAGTCACCTGGGCTGGGTATTCTGTACTGCATTTAGGAGTGTGTTTGGAGCTGCAGTGCCTCGCAGGAGAACGTTTTCTGCTAGGAAGGAGCCAACAGGAGATAAGCTGAGTGCCTAGGAAAGCTGGAAGGGAGGGAGCACAGCGTGTCTGTGCCGCCAGCCTCGCGTCGCAAAGCAGAGAAGGTCAGTGTTCACGAGTGTTTCTTTCCCTTCTGATCAATAGGCTTATTTTTAACTCGCCTAGAAAGTTGGTACAAAAGCAAGCTTGGGAGATAAACCTGGTTGGACCGGGAAACGTAATTTCCTGTGTGTTTGGATAATGCCTGCTGTGCTGATATCTGACCTTATCGTGGCCTTCAGGTACTGTGTTAGGGACAGGCATTAAATATGGAAGGCATAAAGCTTTTGTTCCCTTTGTGGAGATGATAAGTCGCAATGATTTCTCGTTGGAGCCCCATTGTGAAGGCAGAGTTTAATAAAAAACAAGGTTTGAAGTGTTTGCTGCAGATGAGAAACAGGCAAGTGTGGTGCAGGCAGAGATGCTGCTTTGCCCTGCCAACCTGCAGTGGGGAGCATCAAAAGATGTGAGAGAAGTGCTCTTACAGGTGACAACTCATCTGATAGCCCTTCTCGACTGCAGGGAATTCTTACAAGTGTCCAGGGGTGAATTTTGGGTCCTCTGTGCCAGAGCAGCTATTGAATCTCTGCTCATTTCCCTGTACATTCACAGTGGTGATTTGGAGTGCAGCTGAGGGCTGGATATAACCTGTTTTATCCTTAGTTGCTTCACTCCTAAATTTTGTTGCAGCATTAGCCCTTTGACGTTGAAACTTGTTGCCCTTCCTCTTTCCGAGGAGCAGTGATGTTAATTTACGGATAAATGGGGTTTTTACATGTTTTTTAGGAGTTTTTAGCTGGGCTCTTTCAGCTGGCTGTGTTGTTGCAAATGTTGCCTAGGTTACTAATTTATGAAGTCACTTAAATATTTGGAGGCATCAACAATAGTAGAGTGTGCTGGGGAAGATGAGGATGACATTATTTTAAAACACCAGTTTCCTGGCTCCTGTATTTCAGTCACACGATTTATCTCTGGCTGAGCATTTTCATGTGGTGCTGCTTCCTATTTTTAAACAATAGGGGAAAAAAAAGGGAAGATAAGAGCATAACTGTGACCCGTTGACTTATTATGAGATCATGGATTCCTTTTAACTGATATTTATAGATTTTCATTTAAAAAATAGCTGAAATTTCAGCATTTTCTGGCGTTTATGCCTTTTTAGCCTCAGGGTCAGAAGTTAAGCTCTCATCTGAATTCTTCCGAAATGCTCTGTGAAGGCACATTATTTATCATGGAAATACAAATTGTATCTGCCAGGAAAGTTACCGAGTGAAAAGAAAAATTAGTGCAGTTTGGTTTGTAAACTTCTCAGCAAGCCCTTTGTGTGCTTTGACACTCTCCTGTCTCAGAAAGCCTCTATGAAAGTGATCAGGAGGGAATAACGTCTGTTAATTCTCTTTAATGGGGTTTTGAAAGGTCACAAAACTGTAGAAAGGCTCTTCTCCAAGAATCAGGATTATTTTTAATTATAAAGCAAGTCGGAGCAGTGCAAGTAATGAGCTCTTGGAGGTGAAGGAGGTCTTTGCACTTAAGTAAATGTAAAACCAAGTCCTGGATTTAGAACCTTTATTATCTAAAGGGATTTTTTTCAGGTGTGTTTTTTTTTTTGTTTTTTTTTTACAACTGGGAATACCCCATTAGAAATTAGCTCTTATAGTGCAAGCACTGGCAGACACTTAGTTAAACACATTAATTCTGCAAACTGTGGGAAAACGACACCCAGTTCAGCAGATGTGCAGTGCGTCTGGGGGAGATTAGCATAAGAATGCATGTGCTTCTCTGCCAGTTTCTGGCTTGATTAAAACTTGCAGGCACCTTTTCTCTTCCCCTAGTGCCGTGTCTGCATTCTTGGCTATTAATGATTTAATTGAAAAATCCCCCGTTTTCTTCTGTGCTAATGTAATTCATTGTGTTGACGCAGTGCTGCACTGTAGATGTGTTTGGTGTTGTACAGACAGAGGCTGCTCTGCTTGTCTTGTGGAATTTGTAGCCTGGACTGGAGAAGAAAGGACATAGTGGAGATGAAAAATGGCAAATGTGTTTGGAAGTGGATGGAGGATTACACGGTGGAGTATCAGGAGGTGGGAGTGGATTGTGTATATTCAGTCCTTGCTTCCAAGGAGGTGTGGGAATAGCAATCCCTGCTGTGGGGAGAAGTGTTGAGGAATCTGTGACTAAAAACCATTGCCCAGCTCAGACTTAATCCCTCCCAATGTTGGGCTTTCATGCAATAGTTTGAAAGATCCAGCAGAACCTCTTCAGTCCTGTTCCCAGTCTGGATGACATGAAAAAAGGCATGGAAAACTTTCAGTTAGACCATAGATAGTGCAGCATTAATTCTGAGAGAGCTTTCTGTGCTCCATTAACAGAGAATTGAATCAAGCTACTGGGAGAAAGAATATTGGGAAAGAGGATGAGAACTTCAATTTTGATGTGAAGTTTACAACAAGGAGAGAGAAACTTCCTAGGAATTGACATTTTTGTGCACGTTGTATCCATGTGTAATGAACATTAATGAACATAGGCTGCCCATCACCACCATGTCGGGCTTCAAGAGAGGATGTCGTGTATCAGGACTGGTTTTAGGGTTTTTTGGCATGAAGGAATCAAAGACAATTTAGCTCTCAGTAGGCAGCAAGGTCTGCAGGGCAATGAGCTGTGTCTGGATGGCAGAGAGCCAACCTGTACCCTTCACTGCTCTCCTGGGAGAGGACTGATGTTCCCCAGCTCTAGAACAGCAGTGTTTGTTTAAGCTAAATAAGCTGGAAAACTAGAAATTTATGACAGATTCATTTTTTGGGATATCCTTCACAGAAGAACTTAGTGACTGCATGGAATATAACAGCATAACTGCATTTTTCCTCTTAGGAAACACGTCATCCTTTGCTAGTGAGGGCCTGGAGGAAATATAGTTGGGTTTGGTACTTTTGGAGGGATTTCTGTTCCATGTTTGGTACTCGTATGGCAGATACAGTTAAAAACCTGCTTGCATTCTTCAGGGGCTCATTACTTGAGTCAGTGGATTGGCTTGAGATAAGCAGAGGTAATTCACACCCTCATTTAGCTGACTTTAGTAGACTGATACTGGTCTCAACAAGATAGGGTACAGATGCTGCTCTGGTCAGCACAGCGTGTGCTATGAGGCTTCAGGAAAATGTGTGGAAAGCAGCAGTGACTAGGAGGGCTAAATCCAGGCCTTGAATCTCCTTAAGAAATTAAACCATCACTTGGCTTTAGTGTTCTGTTCCAGTTTGTCATGGCAAGTGGTGACTGCTTCATTAACAATTCCATCAGGGTGAAGGAAGGAAGGATCAGTTTCACTGACTTGCACCCTCCATTGCCTTTCTTTGTGAATGCATCCAGAGCATTAACGGCTGGGAAGGTGAGGAAACGAGGCACAACTAGGTCAGATAACTTGTCCAAGGGCATATGAGGGACTTGGCAACAGAAGCCAGATCTCCTGAGACACCTACAGTGCTTTGCTTGCATGCTCTGAGCTGCACTGCTTCATGTTTGGGATACCTTTAAGCCAGCTACTTTACTTGGATCCTTGGTGACTATTAATAATCCTCTCCAATTCCCTATTAGCTGTCAGATCTGTAGGTCAGCAGGGCAAGATGCTCTCAGAGAGGAGACTTTCATTCAGGTGATTACAGCTGCTTACTCCTTTTTTCTCTTTTTTTTTTTTTGTCCCCCTCTCAAAAAGTCAAAGGTAAAGCCTTGTTGACCTTCAAAATGTAATCAACTTGTCTCATTGCAGTGATAGCAGGCTGGACTGCTGGTATGAAGGAGCTTGGATAGCCAGCACTGATTAACTCTTAATTTGTGAACAGGGCCAGGTGTTTGCCTGAATCATTATTTTCAGCTAGGTAACTCTTCAGTGTAGACTGGGGGAGGAAAATATATCACAGATTGAGACTAGAAAACCATGGAGCAATGATTAATGCACCTGAAGCTCCAGCATCCTTTCCCTGGCGTTTGAGACCTGGTACCACTGTGTAACACAGGTTTTGTTGGCTTTGCCAACAGGTAACTGATCCATCGTTTTCCATCATAGTTTGGTATTTTATCTGCATGAGCAGGAGTACAGTGCAGGCACTAGGAAAGAAGAGGAGGCAAAAAGCTTCCTGAAAAGATATTTATTTATATTATGAGGTTATACCTCAGGCTGTACAAACAAGCTGCTGCCTTCGCTGGGTTTCCTGCTTGCTGGAATATACTGGAACACATACATCACACACCAGAACCACATTGTGCTCACACTTGCTAGGAAATCATTAGACTTCCTCATCAAATAGTACTAAGTGTTTCCTATTTTGAGGTATGTTTCTGTAATTATTTTCCATCTGTTTTTGTTCAAGATGATGGGTAGTTGATAGGTATCCTGGAAAATAAGAAGTCAGGAAAGAAATCGACATCTTTCTAAACCAGGTTTGAGGTTTATCTCCTAGGTGGCATAGGTTTCTGGGGTCTCTTTCTTGCTCTCTGCAGCACTTGCTGAGGCTGTCAGTGAGGTGTGGGGTGATTGATCACCTTGTGGAATGGATTTCATGGGGTCCTTCCTTAACTCCTTCCATTAGCTAAGGCCTTGCTCACTGAAGTTTTCAAATAGCCACAACTCCTTGGAGATAATGACTTTTATATCCCATACAGTGAAGTAGGGAAAAAAGTTTTATGATCTTGCCATAAATATTTATGTCAGTTTTCATTCACATACCCTTGGCTGGAGATTCCTCTGCTTAAAGAAGCTCCTGTGGTTGTTCATTTCAAGTTCTGTAAGCAGTGGCAGAGCAATGTGAACCGAGGCCATTTCTAACTCTTGCTACCCTCATTTTGATCCTGGTGGTTGCTAATTTCTCCATTTATAATCATTTAATCATTATAACCATTAAATCAAATTAAGGAAGAAAGCCTCTTCTTTTTGTTGGCCTAGAGAAGCTTCATAGAGAAGCTTTATAGATGGAAGTTAAGCATTTTCTGCTCTAATTTCCTTTTTTTTTTTTTTCCAGAGTTACTAATAGGGAAGTCAGGGTTGAGAAGTAAACAGCCTCTGTTCACTGAAATGATGCATGTGTTGGAGAAAGGAAGGATGACAAGAAGGAAACAAATAGTTTTTATTCCAGACCAGTGCTGGAAATGAGGAATTTGCTTGCTGTAAAACTGTCTGAAACTTTAGTGGAGAAAAAAACCCAGAGGAATGCAGTAACAACAGTTAAAAAGCTAAGTGGTTTGAAAAGGCATTAATCTTCCCTATTCTGGCACAACTTGCTTTCTGCTGTTTTATTTTGTCAGAACACGTTGCTTTGTCTGTGTTAAAAACTAGAAAAGGGTGAAAATCAGAACTGTCTAAAAATGCAGGGTGGCTCTCCATGATAGATGTATGAGCAGTGCTCATTGTGTCTCAGAGTTAGCTGAGGCTTCATCAGAGTGTGAGGACAGCTATCTCAAATCTTACACCTTGGTAATTTGGGTTTAATGGCTCTCTTGGCACCTTTAACCTGATGCTCATCTATGATGGTGATTTAATTGCCGTTGTCATATGTAATCATTACATGTACCAGCTAGTAAGCACCTGTGAATTATCCATCAGCAACTAGGAGTTTATCTCCTTAGTCCTGTATTTTGACTTATATTTAAAAATAATATATGTTTAAGCCCTGTGTATATGCAGAATTTGAAGTGCAGTAGCTGTTGCTGTCAAGGCGCAGTAACTGTTTTCCTTGCAGTGGTCCAGATCTCTTCTCAGAATGGGTTTGAAACCAGACAGCCTGGGACACAGCAAGAGCTCTGCTGGGAGTTAAGGGCTTTTCCCACATGAGCAGCTAGGTGTTCCTATAAGCAGGTGCCAAGAATTAAATTGACCTGCTTCTTCCTTGCTGAGAAACTACTTGGTATGATTGCAGGGTACATTTGCTTTGTCTTTTCACTAACATTTTAGGGGGGAAAAAAAAAAGGTAGGAGTGGATTGCTGGGCTCTAGTTTTCTATGTGTTTAGGCTGACAACCTTTTATAACCAGCTCTGCAGGATTATCAGAGGTATCTGCTGGCCTGGCCATGAGGTCTCTTGGCTAACATACCCATCCAGTTGTAGAACATAACCTCCACATCTGTTTACAGATCATTCTGTACCTAGATGGCTCAGAGATAACTTGGGGATGAATCTTAAGTTAAAGCTGTGGTGACAGGAGGCTGCTGGGGGGGTTGATACCCAACGACATAAATCTTTGCTGTCAAGACTGCTATTGTTGTTGATGGAGTTCAGAAGGGTTATCATGAGTTCAGTCTAAAAAGCATGCAATTAAGTTTAAAACTAAGAGTAGCTTTGCAGGAGACTTACAAAGGAAAAGGTGTAGTGTATCACTTACACTGTACTTAAATTTAATCCATTTCATCAGTTTACCAGTCAAAATGTGTTCTAGCTGTACTTTGGATTTCCATTTATAATAACCCCTTGATCCTATAGCTGACACAGTATCCCTCCCTGTTTTGTTTCCTGACTTTATTGATGTGGCTTTTTGGTGACCTACTTTCACCGCTTTAAGGTTGCTTTTTTCATTGCCTTCCAAAAGGAAGTGCCTTCCATGAGAAATCTTGGAAGCTCCCTAGCCAGTTTTTAATGCTGGGAGATGAAAACTCGGAGCAGACTGCTTCCACCCAGGCTGGATGACACGACTGACTCTTGGGTGCTTTCCTTGCTGAGCTCTGTTGCTAAGTGTGTTGAGACCCTGGAGGTGGGTGTTGGGAGAATTAGGGAAGGAAATGCCTGTATTTCTTGGGAGCTCTGGTTACTCATGACAGAATTGGTTAGCCCTGTGACTGTTAAGGGCATTGCATTGGCCTCTTGCCCTTGCAGGGGGCCAGCAGTATGTCATGTGCTTCTTACTTAAGCGCTTACACAGCTGGAGGAAGGAACATCCCAGCTCTTACTCCTTTTACTCATTCTGGGCTGTTCTTCCTTTGCATTGCTCCTTGTGGGTTTTTCTGTAGTTTCCACTGGTGGTGATTCAGGTCCAGGCTTAGCTGTATCTCTCTTCAATCAGTGGCGCCTTTGCTTTTTATCTGGGGCAGGAGGTATGTGCTTACTTCTTTGTGGGGACACTTAAAAACCAGTTACTGTGCTGCAGATGTGCAGTTTGCAGCAGATACATAACATTTAGCTCAAGTTTTATGGAGGGATTAATACCTCATTGGAAAAAAAGGATTCACTTGTGTGATTTCACGAAGTGGATGTAGCATTTATAATTATCATCTCATAAGATTTGTTTCCTTTTTCCCCCTGCTCCATTTCACTGGGCTGTCGTGCTGGTATAAACACTGGTTATCCTAAAGAAAAAAACCACTCCATGTCTTTTTCTGGAACCTTGATGGCTTTTTGATTTCCAGGAAAAAGTAGCCAGGTTTTTGTGTGTCTGTTAAATAATGAGCATGCTAGTAATTTTGACTGTGCAGTTTTTCCTTGGAACAGTGAAGAAAACCATGAGGGAAATTGGTTTGTGTGTGTAGATGTCAAAGGAATTTCAAAAAAGGTAATGTTTAGCTCCTGTTAGGGTCTGGACATGAACTTACCTTCATTCCACTGGTGTTGGATGTGCAGTGCCCCTAACCCTCTTAGGAAAACTTTTACCAGAAGGTGAGTGGAGACCTGAAACTAGGAGAGATTTTCAACAATGCAAAGTGTTTGAGGAGAAAGTTCTACTTGTAGCCTACTGCTGTAAGTCATGATCCTCACTGCTTTCCTTGGTGCCTCCTGTCCTGTTTGACTGGACCTGGGCCTGTGTGCTAGTATAAACATGAGGTGGAGGTGTGCTTGTAAATGGAGTGCTGGGAGAGGCCTGGGGGCTAAAAATACATAGAATCACAGAATATCCTGAGCTGGAAAGGACCCACAAGGATCATCAGTCCAACCCCTGGCCCTGCACAGGACACCCCAATAATCACACCATGTGCCTGAGAGCATTGTCCAAACACTCCTTGAGCTCTGTCAGGCTTGGGGCTGTGACCATTTTTTTTGCCCTGGGGAGCTGTTCCAGTGCCCAAACACCTCTGGGGGAAGAACCTTTGCCTGATATCCAGCCTGAACCTTCGCTGACACAGCTCCATGCCATTCCCTTGGGTCCTGTCACTGTTCCCAGAGAGCAGAGGTCAGAGCTGTCCCTGCACTGCCCCTCGGGAGGGAGTTGTGTCCCATGGTGAGGTCTGTTCTCAGTCTCCTCTTCTCCAGCCTGAACAGCCCAAGTGCCCTCAGCTGCTCCTCATGTGGCTTCACCTCCAGGCCCTTCACCATCTTCATTGCCTCCTTTGGACACTCTCTAATAGCTTTAGATCTCTCCAGAGAGCAGAGGTCAGAGCTGTCCCTGCACTGCCCCTCGGGAGGGAGTTGTGTCCCATGGTGAGGTCTGTTCTCAGTCTCCTCTTCTCCAGCCTGAACAGCCCAAGTGCCCTCAGCTGCTCCTCATGTGGCTTCACCTCCAGGCCCTTCACCATCTTCATTGCCTCCTTTGGACACTCTCTAATAGCTTTAGATCTCTCCTGTATTGTAGTGCCCCAAACTGCACATTCAAGGTGAGGTGAGGCTGGACCAGAGCAGAGCAGGACAATCCCCTCCCTCAACCTGCTGGTGATGCTGTGCCTGATGCACCCCAGGACAGGGTTGGCTCTCCTGGCTGCCAGGGCACACTGTTGTCTCATATTCAACTTGCCATCGATTGGGACCCCCAGGTCCCTTTCTGCAGCACTTGCTGCATTGGAGTCATTTGCCTCAAAAGGCAAAGGCTGAGCAGTATCAGGACTTTGAGGGTAAATGAGCTGCGTGGATTGGTGAGAAAATGAAGAATTCAGCAAACATTTTGGTGGCAAGCTGTGTTACCCTGTGGTTTGCTGGAGGGACCAGCTATTGCTCCTCATGTCCTGGCAGCAGGATGCTGGGTGAGAGGGGTGGTGCTGTTTTTGTTGGAAGCCAGCTCAGTACAAGAGGCCGTGCTAGTCCAGAGGCATGGCATGGGAAAGCTTTTAGTGGTTTGCAGGGTTTTTTTTAGGATGCTCTTTGTCTCTGGGTGAAATATCCAGCAAGGCAGGTGAAACACCGTGAGGGATAGCTTCGGAGTTTTATACCTTTTTTCTTTTTTTGCCCTTCATTAGGAGATCAGAAACAATGAATGCAAATCTATTCCCCAACACGTGCAGATGTATTTGTCGCTTGGAAGGTGAGCAGGAGCTCTGATGAATTATCAGCATCTGATTCCAGAGCTTTGACAATCTGCAATCTCCTTAATATTCTGACGAGCCACTGTGGGTATTATTCCTCTGCATTTTTTCCCCTTTTGTATTCTTGAAACCCATATTGCAATCTGAATGCTGTTGGTTTAGGATTAAAAGAGATATTGGCTGGCTCTGTGCTTTGCTCAATTTTCCTTTGACAGCAGAAGCAGGGAGAGTGGATTGTATGGTTCCTCTCCCCTCACAGTAGTACAAATGAAGCCTGAATTAGAAACAACTTTGAAAATCGAAGAGTTATCTCCTGTTCTGTTCATAATTGTGTCTCTAATATTATGAGCACCAGGGTACATAAATTATTCATGCAAGGGAGAAATCCTCAATACATTTTTCTTGAGGAATCACAGCACTTCCAGGGGATAAAAAAGCAACTTTTTGTCTCTAAAGACTTGGAGCAACCCTACTCTGGATTCTCTGGCAAGAGTATTGTTCCAGGGACAGCTTATGTTGGAAGTAACTGCAGACTGATTTATGTGTGTCTCTTAAGATGCAACTTGCTTACCCACATGGCAATTAGATTCAAGTTAATGGTGATATAAACCAGGGGGATCTAGAGTAGCTCTCCAGCCTAAGGGCTGGCCATTTTTATCATCCAGCTGGTTTCCAACGGATTTATTTCATTTTCCCACTTGGTTTCTTTGCCTCACCCCTCAGCTTCACTCTTGCTGCTTGCAGAACAGTGTGGGAAGAACAGCTGCACATAGCAGCTCCAATAAATGACTTTATTAGAATTAGAATTGTGTCTGCATTACACTAATGCCAAAGGTCTTAGTTCATCTTGTAGCCTCTAAAACAGGTTGTCATCATTTCCACCCTGCCTGGGTACGGTGGGGAAGGAGAGCTCTGACTCAGCCCCTGGATAAATGAGGATACAGTGAATCAAGTGCTGCTGTCGGGTGATTTGTTCAGGCTTTAACAGCAGCCAGAAGAAATGTCTTTTTTTCCCCACACTGAGTGCAACATATAGGAGGAAGACCTGCTTTCAGACAGCTCAGGGATAAGGATCAACTACCAGAGTCCTTATGCTGCATTTCTAGCTTGAGGATTTAATGTGGAAATTTAGAGGAATGGTATAAATGTTATCCTAGGACACAGCAAAACCAATGCTCCACCTCAAACCTGCAAACTCTTCAGCACTCTTTGCTGAGAGAGAGAAAATGGCATGGAAAACCTTACTCTTTTAAGGTGTTCCAGTGAGCAACAGGCTCTTGAGTTCAGAGTTGCCTTCTAGTTGTGAAGTAGCTCACATTATGTATGGCAAGAGGAAAATTCCTTGCTGCTTTCCCTGGTTCTTTGAACTTTACAGCAAAGGAGTACATACCAAACACAGTAGTGCTCTGTGCAATCCCAGGGAAGTTGTACCTGCAGTGTCCTGGAGATGGAGCAGAGCAAGTCTTGGAGGTCAAACTCAACTCCAGGATCCACCTTGTTACTCCAAGCCTATATGAAAGGTCTGGAGGAGGAGATGATACTTAATGGTGCCTGGAGAGGCCTTGCCAACAGGCTCCCTTGCCTGGGAGGAGGATTCAATTTGTAACACTGCCTCGGGGCTTCACTTTGAGGCTTTTCATCCTCTCATATCTGCTGGATCAGTGTCAGCTGCTGCTTGTATTTGTCAGGTCTTGGGATCCAGAATGCTGGAAGCTCTCTGCAGAGCACTGGAGGATCACCACGGGAGAAGCACTGTGCCCAAGTGCTGTGACTTCTGAGGGTGTAGGAAAAAACATTTCATCTTTTCCATCTTCTCATTTTGTGGTTTATCTGTAGCTAGTTATGTTTCCAAGTTAGTCTCTCTGTGCTATACCTGCTGTGGCTCCTAAGCACAATTGTATCCCTTTTAGGGAAACACAGCCCAAACAACAAATTAACATCATTCTGATTTATTTTGTGAAGAAAGGGCCAAAAGGGAACAATTTATGGTAGTTGTCTTGTCAACCTTATTTAACATCAGTACTTCAAGTATTTCACTGGAAGATCTCCATCTTTATTGTTGCTAAGGGGATGATTTTGTGACTGGTAGGCACAAGGTATGAACTTCCATTCACATATCTCTGCTGCTACTTTTTTGCTCTCCTTTCAAACAGCAGTTATTTATTCTGAGTAACTTGTACAGTGCTAGAGTGGACAGAAAAAATGGGCTTTGATTTTATCTTTCCTAAGGTGTACCTTTCTCTTGAAGAGAAATTGGTATTTATAAGCAAAATAATGTATTTTCAATGAAGTCTGTGTTTTTGAGGTTGTTTTTTTTTCTGAACTGTTCTATTTTTAACTGGAATTCTGTAGGTGAAGTGCTAAAATAAAACCCAGCAGCAGCTTGATGCTGTGCACCCACTTTGATGGTAAAGCAGAAAGGAAATTACTAAGCAAGCTGGGGAAATGGGCTGCAGCCCCAAAAATCCAAACTCTTCCTAATCCCTTCCTTACTGGATTGTGTTACTGCACTCTCAGGAGTTCACAAGCAGCCTGAAAGCAGAGACCAAAGTTCTTCCAGGGAGATTTGACAAATCCACCTGTCAGTGTCACCAGACAACTGATTTATCATCTCTGACAAGTAGAAAATTGCTTTGACTTCTCTGCAGGACAAGTAAAATTTAGTAACAGTGATGGGGTATTTTTAAAATTGTCATGATCATGTAAATCCTGTTATCTCTGTAACACAATACTAGCAAGTTCTGAACTGTAAAATGACATTAACTTGCTTGGGAAAAAAAATTAAAAGAAGGTCTCGTATTAGCAGATAAATGGACATTTTTTTTCCCTCAGTTCATTTTTAAATCCCGTTGCCTTTCAAAGGTTGACACTTCTGTCTCTCAGTGCTATTTCTCTAGTAATAGAATATTGAAGGAGATATCTTTTAAAGAAAAAAAACCCCAGCATGTAGCTACATCACATCATAAAATACAAAGGGAGAAAGTCTGCTTAATCTGACAAAGCATCAGTGTTTAGACTCTAAGCTCATTATGAGGCTTGT
The DNA here is from genome assembly GCF_000695815.1 of Acanthisitta chloris. Lineage (NCBI taxonomy): Eukaryota > Metazoa > Chordata > Aves > Passeriformes > Acanthisittidae > Acanthisitta > Acanthisitta chloris. The sequence continues at coordinate 182,557 of NW_008693395.1, read as the reverse complement.
GTAGTGGGAGCTGATTTTTTCAAATTAATTTCTGTGATTACCATAATAAACATTTTAATAATATCCTTTCCTCATATCCTCAGCAGCTGAATATTTCAGTAGGTTATCTGGTCTTTCACAGCAGCCTTTATCCCCATCAGCCATGCATGATCTGTTTACAAGAATGCTTATAGGTATTTCCAGTTTAATTTCATGTCCCAGGTTATGCTGCTTCAGCAGTTTCTCTCAGTGCATTTACACTAGCAATTGGGATCTTTCCAGAAAACACTTGGGGTGCGTTGAGACTTTTGAATTTCTAATTTTATTTGGTAGTCAATGCGAAGAAGTCTTGTTTGGATTCCCCTGAAACCTTTCGAGTGCCTGGAAAATGATTTGCTGTAGCTAACATCCAACACCTCACACAACAAGGCAGGCCCTGTAGCATTTTGTTTGGTATGTGTGTTATTTGCTGACACTAATAAGCAAAGCCTCGTGTTGTGCTGACTGCTGGGCCTGAAAGGTTGGGGGAATCTAGAAAGTAGGAGTAGGGTAATAGTAAAGTGCAGAGATCAGTAGGGATCAGGAATCTGTGCAGACCCCAGAGGTGCTGCCAGCTTCTTGAAGCTGGTGACATTTCAGGCTGTAGGTTTAGTCCTGCAGCTCAGCACTGCTACTGCTTTTCTTCACTCGCAGCTCATGAGCAACACTAGAAATGTCAAAAATTAACCTGCTGATCTAGGCATGGCCATAACATACATCCACTGGGATCCTTTACTGGCATCTAAAACTTTCATTGCTGGCTCAGTTTCCATAAGAATCTCATGTTCAGTATGTTGTCCATGATTACTCCAACACTTCTGCTTCCCGAGTTTCTTTCCCATCAGTAGCTTTGAGTCTTTGTCCTCTTGCCTTGAGCATCTTTCTTGTGTCTCACACTCTACTAAGCTTGTTGTCAGCAAGTAGAAAAACTGCAGCACTCACGTTAGGGATCTGAGAGCTGTGTATGGGAAGGCTAGAGGAGCATTTGAAATCGTGAAAATCTCCCAGCAAAACATTGGCTTAACCATTTAATTCTAGTATGTAAAACTGATTTTTTTAACCTGTCTCTCCCTCTCTCTTCTCATCCTTCACTTGGCCCTGCTGTTTGGGCTTTGGGAGTGGGTGGGGCACAAAGTAAGATACATGAAGTGCAGTAATTAAATGTACTGACCTAAGAAAACTGCAGGAGAATAATAATTATCAAAGCCTCCTATCAAACCTTCTGTAGCAGGAATAAAGCATGGATAGAATGTGTGACACTTTTGCAGTGATTACATCCATTAGTACTGAGGATAGACAGCAAAGTGTGGATATGCTTTGATTTTATTTTTTTTTTCCCTTTTTTGAAGCTACCTGGTTGCTGGTAAGTGACAGTGATGTTGCTGCCTTGAGGCTTCTTCAGTGACAGCTCCTTAAGAAATTACCTACTCCCAGAACTGCAGTGTTTGAAAAAAACTGGGGGTGGAGGATTGTGTGCAAATGAGGAGATAAACAAAGAGGCTTTGGAATTCCAGCCTGATGCAGAGGAACTGGTTCAGTGCTGCAGGAAAAAATTGTTTCTAAGAAACTTTTTGGAGGGGGGGGAAAAAAAAGCAGGCATAAAATTGCAGTGCCTGTGACCTGGTACACACTTTGTAAGTGCTTCAACATCAATGTGGATACAAGTAGTAAAGATGGAAGATAGGAGCTAAAAGCACCTCTAATGAAAATAGTGGTAAGACCAGAAGAAACAGGTTTTGCTGTAAAGATGAAGTGCTGCTTGCACTTGCATTTTAAGCAATGTTATGTTCTTTTAAAAGTGTCTATGGGGGAAGACAGAGATAAAGCAGGAGACATGATAATTAAAGGAAGGAGCTCGTTTGCTTCTGGCACATCAAGCCAACCATTAAGTCAGGAGATGTGATGAGAGCAGGTTTAGAAGGTTGTTTTGCTAAGCATGAGTTGTTCGTTGCTTTCCCATCTTGGTTTAGTTGTAATTTTGGTTTGTAAAATCAGCGAAGGCATAAATACATACAAATGTTGCAGCCTTTTAAGCTGGCCCTGTTTCTGACAAGTGGTGTAGGAAGCTGCTGCTGCCTGTTGACCCTGTCCCTCTGCACATCAATAACAATATGTTTATTTTTCCCAGTCTCAAATGTTAAGTTGTTGATTTCAGTGGTTTTGACCTTCATTTCCTGTTGGAATGAGACATTTTTATTTTTTTTCTTCTGCTTGGATTTGAAGGTTCACCATCAGGAAGCAATATTTTTTTGCTTATCTTAAGCTATGCAGCACATATTCATTCCAGGCTTTTTCTGTCCTTGGTTTCAACTCATAATATCTCAGCTTCCTCCTCGTTTACTCCAAATACATCCACATACAAAAAAATTGGGTTGTCTTTCCTCTTGCAGGCTCTAAGCCTTCAGTAATGCTGATGCTATTATTATCAGCAGGCTCAAGTTGGCAGGGTGATGCTCAAGTGAGAAATAGGCACAGTGAAAAAGAATTACTTTGTTATTGTGCTCAAAGATTTTTCTCAGATGGGAAAATAAAAAGCCCTGGTGGAAGTTCAGCGAGAGCTGATCATCAGTGTCAGGTTTTGAAGCTACACAATTAGAAAGCAGAGTGGCAGTGTGATGGAAAGGTGCACGGCATCCGCTGCTGTGCCTGAAATTGGACAGATTCTATTCAGTAAACCTGGTGACTTAGGTTCAGTTTTACCCTGGTTTTACTTGTCCACTTAAACATTTGAAGTAAGTTTTGGCAGCTGCCTTAGTATACACGTGATTGGTTTCTTCATGTCTTCATTTTTGCCCTGCAGCCTTGTTAATCTGATCCTTCTATCAGATAGTATCATTAAAATATCCAGGCTCATTAGAAAAATGCCTGGGTTTTAGCATCTGCCTAATATACCCTGTGTGCATCTACTTTTTGCAGCAATAGTGAATGCAAGATTGCCTTTTTTTTTATTTTTTTTTTTTTCTCTTTCCCCCAGTGTATTATCAGCTGTGGTAGATGAACCAAGAGCAGGACTCCTGCATGATACTGTCAGGGCTCCTGACTTCAGTGGTGACTTATCTGAAGCATTGCCTGAGTAATAGCTCTGTCAACATTTGCTGAAGGGGATAAATTTTTGCTTCCTTGGTCACAGAGTACCAGGTCCACTTTTGTGTTAACACCTTTGACTCTTTCTTTGCTGGCTCAAAAAAACCCTGAAGTAACCTGCAGCCAGGGTGGAAACAGAGGTACAGCACATTTTAATGCTGTCTTCATTCCAACACTGTTTTGGTTGTATGAGATGGAAGAGTTTTAATTGCTCTGTGTCTGCTTGGTGTCAGTGGATCAGACACTGTATTGCTGTTAATATGCTAAAGTAATCTTCAAATTTAACCTTGATTACATTTTTTTCTCAATTTCTTCGGTGTATGAGCTGAGAGATGGGGATATTTTCTCTCCCCCTTTCCTCCTCCCCAGGCTCTCACTGTTTCTAGACATAGAGCTAAACAGGATATGTCAAAAACCTATGTCAGGTTTGCTTGCAGTGACCTTCTGGACTCTGTGGGTGATGGTTTATAGAACAATTACCTGGAAATTTGGGTGCCCTCTTTTAGGATTGACCCACCACCTCCAAACTGTTCTGGCTCACTGACCTTGAATATTGAGTTTGTAGCACGTTGGCCTTTACTGAAGCAACTGCAAATCTACCAGATCCCACATCTCCCAGCAAGAGGCTTTCTGTGACTGTAATTCCCTTATCATAAACACAGCAACTTCACTTGTCCCTCAATCGTGGCCCATCTGTCTCGGATTTACTAGAATAGTATCACGGTTTAAATAACGCTCCCGCCGCTTGGGCAAGCAAACATTTATTGTTTTATCTGCAGGAAGAATTGATAAATATTAGTATTTACAGGGATAAGTGGCATTTTCTCCTGGACTCCCAGCAATATCCTGCTTGGCTGCACCTGCTGTTGGAGACAAAGTGCAGGGAACAAGTGACTTCCAGGTTGACATAGAGATCCAGCACTGCTCTAGCTCTCAAAAGGATGTGTTTATAAGTGATTTTTTTCTTCATTTCAGCTGGCTGCTTGAATTTTGAGTTTTATTCCTGTGATCAGATGCTTATCCCAGCTCCTTTTCCTGACTTGTCTCTGAGAAACAGTAACATGCTGCAGCTTGGGGACACGTGTCTGAGTGCTGTACCATTGGATTAGTTATCCTTGGTGAACCAAACCTGCTGCTTTTTTAACCTACCTGGCATGGAGCTGAACTTGAGTTCAGCTTGGCAAAGATGAGAGTCCCTGGGACTTGTGCTGATTCCACAGATGGTGCAACTTTATTTTCTAATTTTACAAACTGGTTTTATGAATATTGGGGTAAAAATCATCATCCTGTGTAACAAGCATGAATAAGCATGAAACCTTTTCTGTAGCTTCCCAGTGTCTTTTCTGCTGACAGTTTTCCTTGTTACAGTGCTTTTTGCAGTACTTTTATATCTGCTTTATTCCTGGCTTGTAGCAACCATGAGGAATCTTTGAAATAAGGACAGTTGTTAGTGTGTGTGGGTTTGAGAAGTTATGAATTCACAGCCACTTGTATGTGCAGGAAAAAATAGCACTTTTTTCCAACCTTAATGATTCTGTATTTTTCGGGGGACAGGCAGGGAGGCATCAGTCATTTCCATGGTTGTTTCATGCTGTTGGATTCCTTTGCATCCTCCAGCCTGTGCTGGATCCTCTGGTTGGTTTAAGACTGAAGGTCAGTGCTGTCAGTCAGTTTATTCACATGCTCTGCTGCATTGGAAAGCTTAATTAAATAAAGTCTCTCATGTTATTCTCTGGCTGTTTTACTGCTCTCACACTTGCTGATCCTAGGAGGAGGTGGTTCCCCAAAGGAGCAGCTTGAGGCACAGCCAGTCATGCTAGAAAAGGTAGCTGGCTCAGTGCTGGGCAAAGGGTGTTGTGAATTTCTCTCCATTCATCGATTTGCCACTCCCAAACAAATGAATAGCCTGTCCTTGTTGGATCACCTGTTTACTAGCCAAAGTTTAGGAATAGAAGGAAAAAGTAGTATGTGTGCTGTCAAAGTAGCTTCTAGGGGTTTGATTATAGGGTTAGAAATAAAATCATGCGACAAGAAAACGCAAGTGCAGATTACAGATGCTCTGGGAGCCTGGCAGCATGTGCTCCTGCTCCTCACAGGGCTCACTGGCTTTGGCATTGCTTCAGCTTGACAATCCTGCTGCTAAAATCACTCCTGGGTGCAGCATCCTCCTTTAGCTGAAGATGAAATGGCCTAGTACCTGTGCTCTGTCCAGGCTGGGCTTTGGGAAGTCAAGTTCAAATGAAGGAACAGGATAGTTCTCTCGTGCTCTCAGCTCAAATTAAAACCAGGGTGAGCATCTTTTCTTAATTTTCCATTTAATTTGCACATTACTCATACTTCTGGTGGTTTCTTGCACGTTGCAGGATTTGTGAGCCTTCAGACTCTGTTTCTTAGGGTTTGGGACTTTGGTTGTCCACAGACCTTATATGTTCCTACTTTCCCTCTCTCTGTGAGCAATGCACCAAGGCAAAGTGTGACAGACATATGACAGGTTTACCATTCCCTCTTGGGCTTTTTTTTTTCCCTTCAAGCTACCTTCCTTCCTTTCCCACCACTTCTTTTTTAGCGTTTTTAGCCGCTATAACGTTTCTGCTATAATTAGCTCTAAGCATGACTGTTGTTATCTTTACAGAGTTGAAATTTTTAAAAGACAGTCTGGAGGAAGTAATGCTCGTTTGGCTGAAATCCTTTTATTGTTCTAGCCAAGTGGCCAGCTTGGTGATACAGCAAAACAGATTTGTTAGAAGTTAACTACTTGTCCTCTTCAGGTCCTGGCGACCTGATGTACCTTGTGACGTACCACTTAAATCTTAGACACGCTCCCTCCCTCCAGTGCATGCACTGCTTTATTTTAATTTAGTCTGGATTGCTATAATTTGTCCATCTAGGTCATCGGTGAACATCAGCTCAGGGTATTATATGCCAAGCAAATCTGTTTTTTTGACTTGTTCGCCGCTGAAGAGGAGTCGCGTGTCAGTTGTTGGTTTTGCAAAGGTTTGGGCTGCAATGTATGGAGGGAAGGATTTCTCCTGGCTTTGAAGGCTGTGCCAATTAAGGCTGAGCTGTGCTGGTGGAAGCTCTGCTGCAGTGTTTCCCTGGGCTGCCACAGCCTGTGCCCTGTGATCCCAAGGGACTCTGCTCCATCTCCGTTCCCTGCCGCTGCCCGTGAGCTCTGCCGCGCTCCTTCGCGACGCTACTTTGGGGTTGAATCAGTGGCTGTGCAGGATGAATTCTTACCCCATCCACCCTTTTCCTTTCATGTGATTTTCGTCTCCATATTTACCAGTGTGAAATTTAAAACAACAAAACTGTAAATGAAACAGGATACAGGAACATTAACTTTGACTTCACCTTGCACCATCTTGCAAACAAATCAGTGGCTATGGTCGTGCCCTTCCCAGAACTGGGTGTGGTGGCTGAAATAAAACATCTCGGGAGTACAAAGTGAACACAGACCTATTGTTTCAGGCCAGGCACAAAGATGACTTCTGAAGGCTCAAGTGTGGGGTTTGATAATTATTTATTATTTTTTTTGTGGGTGTCCTTTTTTTGTGGTTTTAAGTAGGATATTTGCGCTGCTCTTGGTACTTCTTTTTCTCCAGTCTTTATTATTATTTTATTGATTATCTAAAGGAATATTGCAAGGAGTCTTCAGGGCTAATCTCTATAATTTGAAGTATCTGCTCCAATTATAATTGAAGACTTTCAGTGAGTGGTAGCTCAGCTTTGAAGTGTTCCTCTGTGCTGAGGAGAGGTTGCACTGAAGGAGAACCTCCCTCAACAGTTGCCTTGATATTTAGTCTCAGAGAAGTGTTCCCCTCCTTTTCTCTTCCTCATCCTCATTGTTTTACACTCATGCTTACAGCTATCTTGAATTCAATTTGTAGTTTTCAAACCAGGATTTTCCTTAATTCCTTTAATTTTATGAACCCAGTGCCATGCAGGAGTCGGTGTTGGACCTTAAACCCAGTCTAGATTTAGTGCCTAAATAACAAACAGGACAAGAAGGCCTCCTGCATAACTGATATCATTCTTCTTGCTGAAGAAACCTCTTATTATTATCATTGCTTTCCTGGCAGCAGTCCCAGAAGGTTTCTGACTAGATGCTCATGCACACCCAGGTCCTGCTTTGTGACTTTTCCCCATGTGTGGGGTCTGAAGTGTCTCTGGTGTAAACATGTTGCGTGTGTTCCTCTTGGAGAGATGCTATGTGCTGGACAAAATAGCTGGACTCAGCCCAGGGATGACTAGTGGAAAGCCTGAGGATTTGTGTTACGCAGGAGAAAAGCCTTATGGGCTGCAAGAGAGTCCCTTGGATCTGGAGTGTCCCAAAGAACCCTGGATGGTGGTACAGTGTAGCTGAAGATAAAAGGAAACCCACAAGTAATAAAAGCATAGTTTATGGTTCTGCCTTCCACACCACGTGTGGAGATGATCATTCTCAGTAACATAAGGAGTGGTCTTTGTCTTGATAATTTTTTTTTTTTTTTTTACTCCAAACATTAGTTGACACTGAGTGTGTTAGAAAGGAAGTGATTTTAGGTTGAGTTTTCCCCCTGAAAACACAAAGGAGTGGAGTGTGAGTTTCTGCCTTTGCAGGCACCTGCTGCCTTGGGGCCTTGGGGTGCAGGAGCACAGCCCCAAGTTGGGTATTTCATCAGTCTTCTTACCAACATAAGTTCACATAAAGTATCACTTGACACTGTATAGCGACAATTTTTTAAAAAACTTTTGTTTGTTTACAATCACTTAAAAGATTTCCCTTTAAAATCTGTTGTTACTACTTTTATATCTGATCTTTCAAATGTATTCTTGTGTGGCTTTTCTACCTTCTGTGTTTTCTTTTGGAGAAAATCTGTTAAAAACAGTTAATTAAAAAAAACAAAGTATGATTCACGTATCCTGCTTTCCTACAAACCTGCAGCTGAAAACTTTAGAACATTAACATCTTGTCAGAGCAATCCATTCAGGCCATTTGCTTTGGTGGACTAATGTTTGATCCTTTGGTCTCATTTGGAAATAGAAAACTATAAACTTGAAAAACTTCCTCTCTGTTTCAGACTGAAAGCTTAGACTGCATAAAATCCAAGTCTGGTAGAGCAACATGTGCTAGTCAAATGAGAGAGATATTTGATGTCCTTCAGCTCTGGTAACAAAAGGACCATAGTCTGTGGAATCCCTGATGCCAGCTGTGTTGAAAGTTGCTGACTTGGCCTGTGGCTGTTCCCTGCTCATACAGAATTACACTTTCATACACACAGGCTGAGCTGTGTGCAGTTTTCTTTTTTTTTTATAGAGAAAAAACAAACATATGCTCAAATATAAGCAGAGAAGTATGTGGAAGATGCAAAATAAAAAGCAGGGAATGAAGCATGTTGATTTCTGTGAGTAATTTTGGGCTCGCCTATGGTTTGCCACACCTTTATTTCTTTATCCCTTTTTTCCTTTTGTTCATCTTCACAATTAGTGCAGCTTTGCATCATTCCTTGAAGGGGAATGTAATAAAATGATAGTATTCCTAAGGAATGCAGCATCACATCTCTGATTATGCAGCCTTCCTCATGTTTGCTTTTTGACTTCTTGGTCTCTGCTACATGCAAATAATCTTCCTCCTTAAGGGGCTTTTTCTGTGTGTTACATTGCATGTATAATATAGACAGAGCAGCTCCTGCTGGGTGCTTTTTTTTTCCTTCTCCCTGTTGTAATGGGGAGAGGTGAGTAATGGAGAAACATTTCCTTTCTTCTAGCCACTGTTAGAAAAACAGAACAATCCATAACATGTCCAGGATGCAAGTCTGGCTGTTACTTGTGAAAGATCAGTGTGTTGTGCTGTAGAGTGCTTAAAGAGGAATGAGAGCCATAATTTGGTGTGTATCTACAACTCACAAAAAGAAGAAATTCTGATATTCTTCAGCAAAGCTAAGTATTACCCCAAATATTTTCTGCTCTACTCTTTGTGTTGGACTGTGGCAACATGGAATGAATGTGAAGTTGTAGAAATCATGCACATACTTTGTGTGACTTATTTTAGTAAGCTTGACCTGAGAAGGTAAATATCTGTTTTACAGGGTCGTTTACACAAGAAAGCAGTCAGGAACACATGTTTCTTTGAAAGATGACTCTTTAGGCTACGACAGAATTTTATTAGGGGGCTCTTGGGATCAGTTTGCTCTACCAAATGTGTTGTGCTCCAGTAGTAATTCTCCCTGTGTGGAGGAGGATGGCTGGGGGGCTTAACTGTAGGGCTGTCACTGTCACCCCTTCCTTACAGCAGGAGAAGCTGCTTTCTGGAGTCAGAATCATCTTCACAACAATAAAGCTGTTAGGAAGTGCAGCACTGTGATTTTTACCTCACTAATGCAGTCGGGAAATGCTTCGATTGAGATGTGAGCTGAGACTTTCTGTGGCTAATCTGCTCTATAAAGGCAAATTAGACTTAACTGATGTACTCCTAAATGTGGCCTGTGTGCAATGAAGTTCTTTGTAGTGTAATGGGTCTTTTTTTTTAAAGAGCATGATTTATTATTCCATAAGTAGGTAATTTCTCATGGCTGATAACCACATGGCTGTTCTTCTCTCCTGCCTTCGCAGTTCCCCTGGAATAGCAACGTGCCTCGCCGAGTGCCTTGGAGTGAGTTGTGGCCCCTTGGGGGGCTGTATTTAGACTGGCTGTTAATAGATCACTTGGTTCATGTAATTACCGAGCTCTGCCAGAGCAGCTCCTGGAGCTCAGTGCACATTATCCCTTTCCATTTGCTCGCTGTGAATTGCAGGACAACCCTTCATGCCTGGCGAGGAGGTTACGCCTTTCGAAAATGAAGACCAAATCGTTTTGCAGCTCCCAACAGACCTTTCAATAAACATTAGTAAGTTCCGTTTATCCCTGAGATAGTAGGAAAATATTTTCCTGTCTGATTGTCTCTCATGACTTCATGGGCTTGCAATGACACCTCTTGGAAGTGCCTCTCCTGCTGGGATGTGTTGTCTGTGGTGCTTGGAGTGGCAACTCCTGCCTGCATTGGGAAGGAGCTTCACCAAAACTCAGTGCAGGATCCCTCCTGAAGCCATACCTGGCTTTGCAGCTACTCCATTCACTTGACTGCAGGGGATACTGGACAGTAGTACTAGAGACAGGATTTCTTCCTGAGGCTCTTTCCATGGTTTTAGTTCTGTTGCAGCGTTACGGAGCTGCGTGAATGAGGCAGTGCAGAGACGGAGAGAAAGGCTTTGTGGTTTTTATTAGCAACAACTGTGCAAGCAAACTTAATTTGGCATTCTGAAGCCTCCTGGTGGTGTTCCAACTTTACCCCTCAGCTGTTGCTCACTGCATTGCAGAGGGCTCTGTGTAATCGAGCAATTTCTCATTGTCTCCAGCCCCTGCCGTTTCTAAGTGTGGACTCGGGTTGCAGAGCAGATGAAGTAAGCATTCCCTTTTATTTTTAATTTTAATACAAGCTTTTCCTCAAGTCATTGGAAAAATACACCTGGCACTTAAGTAGCCTGGGGATATGTGCTTATTAGCCGAGGTGGAAAATACCTGTATGATCTTGTCCCCTATAGGAAAGAAACAGTAATACACACTTTGCTTATTACACTTGCTGGATTTCATCCATTCTCCCACTCTGTAAACAGCCAGTTTGGCTTTATTCTTTCTCTTCTTCCTCCTCTCTCATTTCTTCCTTCTGCAGTTCATGGTATTTCTCATCCTGTCTCTTTTGTCTGTCTTCCTTAAGCTGCCCCACTTGCTCATTTTTAGATGATTCTTATCCTTTTCATAGTGATGTTCCTCAGGATATCTTTTACCTGTGCTCTTTTTCAGTCTGTGGGAGAATTAGAAAGGTTTGCAGCAGCTGCTACTAAGAGGCCAAGCCTTCTCCTCTCTCTGTGCCAAAGGGAAAATCTCACTCAACTTCTCACTCAGCTTCAACTGTTCCCTCACTCAACTTCCAAGTTTGTACTTTGTTCAGGAGAGTGAAAGCATAAGAGGGTTTGTGGTATCACTCACTCTACCCCTGCTCCCTTAAAACAAACATTTTGCAGAAAAAAACATTGCACAGATTATTCTAGCTGGTTATTGACATGCCAGTGGTGAATTAGCATTTGAAACCACACTTTGGGGGTCCAGAATGCCTTTTGCCTTGCATGAAGATGGTACCCCAGGGCTATTTTACCCTGCTGGGGAAGGCTTCTCTCTCAGGAACTAAATTTTTGGCTGCCTATTTCTCACACTGGTTGTGTTCCAACAGCCTGTCAAGTGTTTGACTTACCCCCCTCTTAGAAAAACTTGAGCAACTTTGGCACAACACTCAGCTGCACCCTGAGATTTTTCAGCCAACTGTTGCCTCACAGTTACACTCACAAGAAAGCAACGAGTGGTTGGGTCAATGCTGCTTTGATAAACAAGGCAACTGTTGCTTATGCTTAAAGATATTTTTTAATTTCTGCAGTAAAATTAGCATCTCCCATCAATGCTACCCCTGCTTCATGCTTTCACCCTCTCCAGATAGACACTGATCAGCGGACTGGAGCATCTCCCCTGTGAGGACAGGCTGAGGGAGTTGGGGCTGTTCAGCCTGGAGAAGAGAAGGTTGTGTGGAGACCTCAGAGCAACTTTTCAGTATCTGAAGGGGCTACAGGGGAGTCAGAGAGGGACTCTTTGTTAGGAACTGCAGCAACAGGACAAGGGGTAATGGATTCAAATTGAAGGAGGGGAAATTTAGGCTAGATATTAGGAAAGGGTTTTTCCCTGTGAGGGTGGTGAGACACTGTCCCAGGTTGCCCAGGGAGGCTGTGGCTGCCCCAACCCTGGCCGTGTTCACAGCCAGGGTGGATGAGCCTTGAGCAACCTGCTCTGGTGGGAGGTGTCCCTGCCCAGGGCAGGGGTTGGGACTAGATGATCTCTTCCATTCCAACCCCAAAAATTCTATGATTTTATGATTTGAAGCTGAGGAAACATGAGGAGGTTGGTGAGCTTTCTTCTTGCTAGGTAACCTCTAATTGTAGTTCAGACAAAAGCTCAGAGGAGGGAAAATTCACAAACTTTCATCTAGTAACACAGCTGGAATCTGGTGTGAAGATGTGATTTGCTTTTTTGGGCTACCTTATCTTGCAGCTTTTTGTTTCTCTCACCTACTCCAAGGTGGAAGTGCCTGCCCCGTGGCAGAGGTGTACGTGTGCTTACGTAAAGAATCTCAGTGAGATCTTCCTCGATGAGGAAGAGATGTGTGAAACAAT
>NW_008693395.1:169787-170202 GCF_000695815.1 Acanthisitta chloris | reverse complement strand
AACAATTGCTTCTTTAATCTCTGCATTCAGACTTTTGCACAGCCAATGTATAAATCTATGAGTTTTCCAAAAGGGCAGTTTGGGTTCCCATGATGACATGGGACCGAAATACTCAATTTGAGGTTTTGTGAGGAAAAACATTGCTTTATTACCATGGGCTTGTCGGGCTATTTCGGAGGGCAAATTACAAGACTCTCATGTGGTTGTGAGCTCTTCTGTTTTCCTTACAAACTCGCTCAAGTTTAGGGATTAAGAGTGGGTTCCTGGCAGCTGTCTGCCAACAGCAGAAGTACAATCTTGTGTGCAGTCCCAGCCATTAAACACGTCTGGTCTGCGGTGGGGGAAGAGGGAGACCCTGGGAGGAGAAAGGCAGAGACTGTCACTCTGAGTTCCTTCTGGAGGAGGACCTAAGCAG
>NW_008693395.1:160250-169770 GCF_000695815.1 Acanthisitta chloris | reverse complement strand
GGGAGGACCACTCCAGGTGCATGGATCTGTAGTGTCTTCTCCCTCAAGCCCAAGGTCTCTTTTGAGGACAGTTCTGGTTCTTTTGTGCTGGAACAGTTTGATAATACACCTGAACTAGTATCACAGCTCACTGCCACCAGAATCTTTTCCCCTTAGAAAAAATTCCTCACTACCCCAGAGCTCAGTAGTCCATTTCCTTGAGAGATGGAAGGTAGAGGAAAGCTCCAATACTGAGGAATGACTCGAGTCAGCCAGTGGGGTTCACTCCTTCCTTTGGGAAGGTGACAAGCTGTCTGGAGGCTGCAGTTCTCTGGAAAGGCAATGAGTATGGGAGCTGAGGAGACAAAAGGGCTCACACCTCTTGCATTTTTAGACTTAAGACTTAGGGGAGTATTTGAATTTTAATATTAATATTTTTTTAATATTTTAAGAACTATTTTAAACAGGTGAGAGGAAGACAAATTGTCTCATGGTAAAGAGTTTTTAAAATTGTGTTTTGGTTGACTGACTTTCTGGGTAAGGAAAACCTTTATGTTAAAGATTAATATCTGCATCTTCCTCTTATCATATTGACATCTGCAGTGAACCTATTCCAGACTTGAAGAGTTATCAATAGGGCTGCAGTGCCCAAGTCTGATAGTACCATGAGTGGCTGAGGAGGAAAGACCTTTGAGTATTTTCTACATTGCAGAGTAGCCAAAACTGCAATTACTGTCTGTTAACTGCATGTTTATTTATTGATAGAGATAAGGTGGTTCACTAGCAGAGTCATAGCAGTATTTTGTTACTTTAAGTTGGCAGTATCCTACAATAACATAGGAAATTTATGAGCATACTGATGCATTATGTTCTCTTTCTGTGGTGCACCAACAAAGAAGCCATGTGAGGAGACACTTGTTCTTTTGTCTTTTTAGCATCTTTTGGCTGGAAATCCTCCCCTAAAGCAAGAGGTGCAGGGGAGGATAAAGTCTGATGGGTTTTCCTTTGCACTGGTGCTGCCAACAAAATAGTTCATCTCATCTCCCAGCAGAGCCAGTGGCCAGAACTGGGAACAGTCCTGGGTAAGAGTGATGAGCAGTGAGATGGATGTTCTGCAGGTGCAAACAGCATTTCCTGCCTGTGCTGAACACAGACATAGAGAAATACACTTCTGTCTCTTAGATGCACCCTGAAATTATTTTTCTAGAGGGATGCCATGGCCATTTCCAGCTTATGTATATCTGTTTACACTGGGCTAAGGACTGCAAAGTCCTGCATGAGGACCAGGAATATATGTAAAGACTGATCTAAGTGCACTTTTCTACTGTTTTCTCCCCATTTTATCTGTTGTAGGTACCCCATCTTATTTTAGCTTCCCATCCTCAGCCTCCCTGCCTTCCCCCTTCCCTTCTTTCTTCCCTTGCATCTTTCAAACGTGTGGTTTGATTAGGGAGCTGTAATCTCTTTACAGTTCATTTCATTTAAAAGCACCTCAACCTGCAGAATGAGCCACTGGCTGTTTCTTGTTCGGTTTCCAATGAATTTCCTGTTTGTCTGGATGCTGCCTTATTCACTCAACAGTTAAGGGAGGCAATTAGGCTGCTGAAAGCTCCTTGTGGCTGAGATCTGCCAGGCTGGCACACAGGGCTGTGTGTCAGCCACAAAGGCTTTCCCCCTTTACTGGCAATGGCATCATTTGTGCAGTTCCTTTTCATCTCTCAGTGCAGATTTCCCATCTTCTCAATTTAGCTTCTTGGCTTTTTCTTTGCTTTATTTTTTTTTTTTTTTTTATCAGGTTCAAATTGCAGCTCAAAAGCTGCAGTGTCTTAGTATGTCTTTCCTTGCACGTTTGTGCAGCAAATTGCCAATCTCCCTAGGGAGGGAGGGAGGGCATTGGGAGAGGAGAGAGCAACCTGCAAATTCTCCTTATCAAACCCTTTTGTTGACAGAAATTAAAACCTCTCCCTGTACATTTTTTTTTTCATTGAGTGCACCTTAAAATACTGCATTGACTTGTCCATTAGTTATTTAATCTCTTCTTTTTGGCAAGTGTGTGTTTTTCTGTTTCAAAAGCAGCCTCCCACTGTCCTTTGCACAGTGGGAAGCTTCTCCCACTGGCTTTCTGTTGCTTTGCCAGCCTTGAGAATTGGCTTCCAAGGGTGCTTTGGACTTTTCCTGTCATTCTGCTGGAGCTGGAGGAGTTGGGGAGCAGAATCCCCCATTGCATGACCACTCTGAGCCAGTTTAATCTGTCCTGCCTGAACAGTGCATGCTACGATTGCATGGGTTTGTTGCCAAACCCACTGCAGGAGAAATCTGAAAGGAATCATAGCAGTGTCCTGGATACTCCCTGTCCTGTGTGCCTTCTTCTGTCCCTCCTTTCTCTTTATTTAAGCCAGTTGTAATAATGTTTTGTTAGATGGTCACTGAGGGTTTTTAATAGCAACAGCTGCTATAAAAAAAAATTGCTGAACTGCATCTGTTTCACAGAGTTCTGTGAAACTCTTATTTCTAAGAACACATTGCACTTAAAACCAGAAACAACATAAACATAAGGAACGATCAGCTGTTCTAGGCCCTGCACAGGGACTGTGTTTTTTGAACAACTGAAACAACTTGTGGAGTTGAATGCCTGAGGAACAAAGTGATTTGACCTCACTGCTTATATTTAGTATCATTACCTACTGCATTAGGTTCCGTTTTCTTCCCAGCATTAATGTTTTTGGTCAGGAAGGTTAACATGGAAAACGCCCAGCAGAAGGCATTTCTGTGCTTATCAGAGGGCAAAAGCGTGGAAAACATCAGGTCACTGTGCTGGGTGTCAACCTCTTTCTTGTTTTTGCCTTCTTTTGCTTTTTTTTTGTTTTTTTTTTCAGAGTCTGTGGAAGGAGCAGTATTTAAGGGTGGGGAGAGGATGTCCTTCCTTTTTGGTAAAGCCTGTAAAATTAGAGATGCTAGTGGATCCTTAGGACAAATGTGACCTGAAATCACAACACCCTCTTGGTGCAGAATCATGTATCATAAATATATGAGATCCCAGCATAAATCCCTGTGATTCTAACTACCCAAGGTGATCATTTATCTGGTTTTGAGTATATTTCTGGTTGCAACAAAAATTCTAATTACTGTTTTTTTGTAAGTGATATTAAAAATACGATTGATCTTATATTTTTGGTAGGAACAAGCTGTTACTACAATTTTATGTAACCCCATAGCAAGCAAAGGGGAGATGCCCAGGTTTGAGGTGCTGCTGGTAGAGCTCTACACTAAAGCATTAAACCTGTTTGAAAGTCTTAGCTGCTAAGAGAGCCATAAACCAGGGTTCAGCTCAGGAAATAGCATGACTCCTTGTGTCTCTGGAAGCAGGTGAGGAGCTGTAAGCTGCTTTCAGCACAGAAGTGTAAAACTTACTGTTCACTTCAGTGTGTAATAGGTGACAGTCCCTGACACTGGGGAAGTGGAAGTGAGTGGAAGAGTTTGAGCACAGCTTTGCTAGTCCGAAGCCTATTCTGCTCTCAGTTCTCTTTATTCCCATCTCTGGTTTATCCCAGAAAAGCTTTTCAAGGGGTTAACTGACCAGAGTCCTCTTTTATGTGACCTTAAATAGACAGCACATTCAAGGCCATTTTTCTTCCCCTTATGGGGTGTGAGAAGCAGCAGAGCTGCTGTCGAATTTTTCCCTTTCTGAGGCTTGGAGGGCTGTGATTCCTCAGAGTGCTGCAGTGTTTTTTTCTCCCTTGCTCCCAAGCAGCCTCATCCAGGGGCTTGTTATTTTTACTCCATGGAACCCCCTCTGTAAGCAGGCTGAGGAGCCTCTGCTGCCTGAAGGAATCTCTCTGTGCATTGATACAAATCTGAGACATCTTGCAGTGTCTCCTGAGATTCCCTGTGATAATGGCATCACCCTGCCAAGGAGCCCTGTTAATATTCATGTGGTAATTGTTTGGGTACTTGGCACAGACAGGGCGTTAATGTGAAGCCTTCTTCAGCTGATGGGTATTAAAGAAATGATTTGTGGTTTGTGCTGTGGCAGTGATTTCATTACACTTGAAGAATTAAATTCTGAATGGCTTTCGGTAGATGTGTGCATAAACACTTGTCTTGAGGCAGTTAGCTGGTGTAATGGACTACAAAGCCTCTCCCCCTAAGAGGGATGTGGATCTGTTGGTGCAAATCCAGGGAAGGGCAGTGAAGATCTGGAGAAGAAGAGGCTGGAGCACCTCTCCTGTGAATAAAGGCTGACCGAGTTGAGTTTGTTCATCCTGGAATACAGAAGGCTCCAGGGAGATTTATAGCACCTTCCAGTGCCTAAAGGGGCTCCCAAGAGAGCTGGAGAGGGAATTTTTACAAGGGCATACAGTGATAGGACAAGGGGAATGGCTTAAGCTGAAGTAGGGTAGGTTTAGATTAGATATGAGGAAGAAACTCTTCCCTGTGAGGTGCTGAGGCACTGGCACAGGTTGCCCAGAGAAGCTGTGACTGTCCCATCCCTGGAAGTGTTCCAGGCCAGGTTGGATGAAGCTTGGAACAACCTGGTCTGAAGTTGTCCCTGCTCATGGCAGGGAGTGGGATGAGATGGTTCCTTCCAACCCAAACCATTCTGTGATTCTACAATGTGATTCTGTGTCTACTTGGCTGGTCAGTCTTTAGTCCAATTGATGTGGACTCACATTTTGTTGTTGGAGACAGTGTATAGTGTGTTGGTTTTCTTTTTTATCATGATGTTACAGATAGAGATTGATCACAGGACCTACTTGAAAGATTAGCTGAGAAGAGTTTGGCAGAATAACAACTTGCATGAGCAGTTCCCTGCCTATCTCAGAAGCTGTCAGGAGAGAAGACTGAGAGGTGAGTCAGTGTCTGGATGAAGAATTCCAGCAGAGCCTGGGCTGGCTGTGGCACTTGGGCTGACTGTCACTGGTCAAGCAAGCACAGAGGGATGCTTTCCCAGGCAAACTCTTATGTGCTAGCCAGCTGATAAATGGAAATGAAGGTTTGAAACTGTACAGTTCTTCCACAATGAAGTGCTGCTTTTCAAGCTTGGGCAGTGGAACAGGAGAAGGAGCCCTTTGGCAGAAGGTTGCTGGACTTGCACACTGCTTACCCTGTGTTCTCCTGCCTCTCCTGCAGCTGGACTTCTGTGTGGAGGGTTACTGTGAAACTTGTCTAGTGTGCCTAGGAAGATTCATGTGAACAATCTGATCCTAAGAGCAGTATAATCTCTTTTTTGACCCCAACCCCTTGGTCTCACAGTTACATGCCTTCAGGGGTAGCAACAATTTAATTGTATTTTACTATTATGAGAATTTGATTCCTTGAAAGACAAGGTGGGAAGAGAAGGGGAGGAGGTGCACTGTGGAATCTACAGTTCTCTTATGGAGAGAGTAAGAAAAAATGAAGGATCTTTTAGTAGGCAGCTTTGCGAGGTGGTAATGAAAAGGATGTTTGTATAGTTGCAGATCTTTCAGTTTAGAGGTAATAAAGGTGTTTTATGAGATAGATAGCAAGATAAATAAAAAGCATGTGTCTGGAAAGGCCTGGGATGGCATCTGTTTCAGACAGGCACTTAGCATCTTGGGGCTGAGGACTGCCCAGCTGCAGACTTTCCCTTCACTCCCCTTTTGTGTGGCCACTGTGCAACTTAAAGTGAGAAACCACACAGAGGTCAGGCACTTATTGCATTAGTGTCAGCAATAAAGATACTGCTGAAGGTCCAAGGCCAAGAACTGCTATCACTTTGGTATCCTTTCAGAGACAAGGAAAAATTTGAGTGCTCCAAAGCCACATAGATCTCAGCTTTTCCTGCCCTGGGGAGAAGTCCACTTTTGGACTTGCATTTTCCAGCCACTGGACAACTTCAAGCAGAAGGGCTGTGATGTCTATGTCCCAGCCAAGGGTAGGATGGTCACTGTTTGGCTGATTTTTGAGGATGGACCAAAACTGCCCCATCCATCCTCCCTTTTCTCTTCTTCCAGAGATGCTTGGATGTGGCAGCAGATTTGTAGGTTTGGAGAGCTGCTGATGGACGGAGAGGATGGGCAGTGTCTGTGTCTGTCTCATTCTGTTAACAAACCAGATAGGGCACTCTGCAGAGCCACCCGGCTTGGCACAGCCTGCAGCAGGGCATCTGTGAGCACAGTGGTGGGCTCAAGTGGCTGCTGCTGTCTCTCTGGTGGGCTCTGCTTGCCTTTGCTCATCCTGCCTACCGAGTGCATGGGCCTGCTGGGGAGCCAGTGGAGTGGTCAGAGACATCATCCTCCTCCTGTGGAGCATTTTGGGTCAGGAGAGCTTGACCTGCCTGCTCTCTTCTCTCCATCAAGAGAGCTTTTGTTGCCAGCAGTGGGACAAATGTTAGAGCCTTCTGGATCTGTGCAAAAGGGCTTGGTGGTGTGTTCTCAGTGTGCTGAGAGGTGGAGCTGCCATGAGGTAAATGTCTCAGAATGGTGAGGAAAAGCTGTTGGAGGCTCAAGGAGCCTGAAGCCATGTGTGGTGAGGCGGAGATGTTAGAGCACAAGCAAGCTGGATATTAAATGCTGTTGAGGAGAATGAGTTTGACTCCTGCCAAATCCTTGCACACACACATTGCTGCCAGGCTGACCTTGTTCCTGGAGAGCTGAGAGCTGACTTTTGGGGCATGCTGGTAGCCCTGGCTGTGTGGTCTGACCCAGCCATGAGCTCAGCATCCCTCCCCTGCTTCTCCATGGCTCCTATGCTGCAAGGTGAAGCAGTTGCAGCTGGTGGTGCCTCTTCTGGGGCTTCTTTCTGCATCTGCCTTCCCCTTCTATTCCTGAAGCAACATGAACACTTTTCAAGTCTTTTGCCCAGGCACTTGGAATACTTATGGGTGGCTTCGTCCTGGAAATCCAGGAGACCTCTCCAGCGGAGGAAACAGTGTCTCCTGTTTGTCTTGAGTTCCCCTGTCACAACAATGGCTTCAGAATTTGCCTAATTTAAAAGCTAGTTTTAATCAGATGGGAAGATGTTTGTGTATTTAAAATAGTTATTCCTTGCTGGAGCCACTCCCTTCTTTTGTCCTTAGCTGCTGGACTTTTCGGCTTCACTTAGCGAATATGCAGTGCTTGTTTACAGCAGAGATACTGGAGCATGAAGAAGGAAGTTGCTGCCTTTAATCCTGATTCAGTTCCAAGCTTCCTGTGCGTGTGCATGCACGAGTGAGTGTGTCTGTGTGTGCTTTCAGCCTTGTTCCTGCAGGCACTGAGCAGCCTCAGGAGGAGGAACCAAGGGGCTGGAGGAGACACAGGGGCGAGATGCAGGAGCCTCTTTTTTAGCTTTTCCACCTGGTTTGGTCCTCCTGAGCAGGTTTAGACACCACGGGTAAAAATTCCAGCATGGCAAGCCTGGTGAGGAAGGCACTAGTGCAGGCTAAGGTGTGGAATGGTGAGTACGAGAAACATCTTGCCTGATGGGAGAGATAACGGAGCAGGAGGGCTGGTTTAGGTGCCTGGGAGGAGAAACACAGCAGAGAGCTGTGGGGTGTTGCTGTGGTTTTCATCTCCAGTGGGAGAAGGTAACCTGGAAAGCCAAAGCCTGTTGTCCGTGGAGGAGATGGTTATCCAAAGGAATGTGTGTTTAAAGTCTGGTCCTTACCTTGCCCTGGGATTTCTGCCTGTAACAGCAAGAAGTGTCTCTAAGCAGGATGGTGTTTAATTTTGGGAGGTTGAGTGGGGAACTTCCAAGAAGGCAACTCAGGAGCATTTAAACTGTTGTGTCAGTTGTGTCTGTACCAAAAGATGAGGTTGAGAAGCAAACAGTGCTAACAATCTGTCGGAGAAACTATTTTATTGCTTTGTGGTTTTTTTGTTCTCTTGATTTGGTGGCAAGTATCTAACTGGTTCTCAGTGAGGTGTTGTGTGGTTACAGGAACTGTCATGGGTAGTATTGTGTACTTTGGATTTTAAAATATTCCAGTAGCAGCACCAACCTGTGCCTGGGGATTTTCATTTAAATTTGTGGTGTTTATCCAGCTCTTAATTGTGCAAATTGGAATAATTGTGGAGTGTGATTACATGCATAGCCAGTGACCGTTTTTAGGAGACTGTCTCACATTGCAAGGATTGATTTTATTAGCCTGTGTCTTTCTGGTGCAAGTGCTGCTGTTCTGCAAAGCAGACATCAAACTGCCACAGCAGGAAACAACTTCTGCCGCGGCATATCTGAGTGAAAGAGTCTTTAACAGGACAGAAGGCTCTTCAGTGACTTGGGCTAATTAACTGAGTTATCAGAGACTGAAACAGCCTCTCCAAGCAGGACAGCTTCTCTCTGCTCCGGGCTGTGGTAAGGACAGGAGAGCACCACCTGAGCCACATGTGGTAAGGGGTTGTGCAAGTGCCCATTTTATTAATGTGTGTACTTTAATGAAAGGTTGTTCTTGGGAATTAGGACTTCTGTGTGAGTTCCTGGCTGCTGCCTGTCTCTCCCAAGGATGCAGCTGAGTGTGTGTTTGTGGGGGGAAGAGTTCAGGTACAAGCACCTCTGTTGTGTAGAAGTTATGGACTGGATGTGCCAAGTATTGCTTTGTCCTTGGCAGGGAAGGAGATCTTGTTGGCAAGTGCTGTTCCCTTCTAGCCCAGACTTACTGGTCTCTCTTCACTCACTCAAGACTTCTCAGAAACAATGAATTTCTGCCTCTAGGAAAAACGGAGATATGACTTGAAGCAGAGTAATCTCCTTGATGACGTAGTGACAGATGTGGGGTGACAAATACAGGAAGCTGTAGAGGAGATCTCCTTGATCTCTCTGTAAATAGCTTGGGACTTCGGGTAAATTAACCAGGCTTTGCTAGAAGAAGCTCAGTGAAAACAAATGTCATAGATTGCTAGAATGATTTGGGTCAGAAGGGACCTTAAAGCTCATCTAGTTCCATGGTCAGGGACACCTTCCACCAGCCCAGATTGGTCCAAGCTCCATCCAACCTGCCTTGGAGCACTCCCAGGGATGGAGCATCCACAGCTGCTCTGGGCAACCTGTGCCAGTGTCTCACCAGCCTCACAGGGAGGAATTCCTTCCCAGTATCCCATCTATCCCTGCCCTCTGTTAGTGTGCAACTATTCCCCCTTGTCCTATCCAACTCTTGCAGGCTCCTTTTCTTATTTAGAGATAAGGAGATTGGAATGATTATAGTTGAAATTTAACTTCAAAAAAAAGTCAGTCTGAGAATTAGCATAGAGGGTTTTTTATAAGCAAGTCTAGTAGGTATTAAGTGACTAGAGCTTACATTTGCCTTGCATAGATTTCTTCAGAGAAGTTTGGAAAGCACAATTCTTTGTTGAGGGGAAACAGCCGATAGGGAAACATGTGAAAAGCTTTGGCTTGATAACTTCCAGCAGGATTTCAGAATCTCTGGAGAGTTGTGCAGTTGTTTTTTATTACTTAAATCCCATGATTTACACGATGGGGAGGTGTGCTAAATGCCCTTTCTAAATACCTGCAGGATGTTAGGAAGTTGAGGATGCTGGGAGAATGGGATGAAACAGGGTGGTGGGAGGGTGACTCTGGAGGAGGAATACCCATGGTGTGGGTA
>NW_008693395.1:157134-160228 GCF_000695815.1 Acanthisitta chloris | reverse complement strand
AAAGAGTGTGCTTGGAGTCAGTTTGGGTTCTTCATTTGGGGATGTTGAGTGCTGAGCTCTCACTGCTGTAATCCCAGGCTGCTGCCCAGCTCTTCATTCTGGTCCATGGATAAAAGAAACGCTGCAGTGAGTGGTCAGATGGAAAAAGAAATGGCACAGGAAGGAAACATTGCAAATAAGCATCAAGGACACTTACAGTATTTATTTTCCAGTATTTATAGTATGGGGAGCAGCAAGATCTACACCTTATTCTGTGTTATCACATGTGATTTTGGCAGGAAAAATCCACCAAAAAAAGGCTGATGAGCATTTTGTCTTTACTAGGTGGAGTCTATCTGATTACCACTCTGGTTTATTTAACTCTTCTCATGCCATTGAAAGACCATATTGTATTTCATTCTTAGTTGCTAGGAAGGGATTTACTTGAAGGAAATTTGAAAGTGATCTTGGGTTTGTGTGGTCCAAATTTATGCATTTGCTGAGCCACCAACAACTCACAGCAGCTTTCAGAGGCTTCAGCATTAATGAACTCAATGAAAAGGACTTCTAAGTGGTGACTTCTGTATAAGAACCGATGTGGTCAGAGGCTAAGCAGGAGTTATATTCCACATACTATTTAGACAGTTGGGTTTTTTAATGACCCCTATATAATGGAACATTATAATATAATGGAATATTTTTAACGAGCCCTGTTAATGTATGAATATGTTTAAGGTTGGTTATGGTAGAGAATTTGTGAGCACTTGGTGAAGTGGTGAAACTGAACACCTGAAGGTTTTGATCTTTACTTAAAGCAAAAAGGTTATAAAATGTCATGGTCAGAGCTGGCAAATGGCTTTTTGCCAGCCTAACAAATGCTGTATGTATGTCTCCTCTCCTGAGATTCCTGCTACTTTTAAACACTCTTTAATTTGCCTGGCTGCTGGAGTACAACTGCAGGAGAAAAGGCAAACTGTGTTTTGGATTTGAGATAAACTGAAATGAACTTGAGCCATGCCCTAGCTGAAAAGACATTAAAGTCAACTGAAATTGGTTGTTCTTAAATGCCATTCTTTGCCTTATGAAATATAAAAATACAAACTGGATGGAAAACTCAACGCATTCAAAAAAGCAAAGCAACACCAACTTGCAGACAAGGACCCAGCCAAGCAGTATGCTTTGTTTTCCAACCCTGACACCCATTTATTTGAGCTGCATTGCCACAACCAACACTGCCATATCACCTGGATGTTGTGCAGGATGACAGTGGATGCAAGAGGCTGTTAAATGAAAGTTCAAATTGTCACATCAAAGCTCCCAAACAGCAGAGAAATAACAGCCTTAATGGCTGCACCATCTTAACATTGCCTTGTGCTGGCAGGTAAATAATGGAGTAACAGGGATCTCAGGTGCCTAGAGGATTATGTTTAAGCATGAGGAATATCTTATATCTGAGAGGGCTGAGGGTGGTACATCAGGGCCCTTTACCTTTACATAAAATAGTCTGGCTTTTAGAGGTGGTAGCACTGAGCTGTCATAGCAGAACCCATGGCTAAGGGAGCTTCAGTCTTGATTTAGTCACCTGAGTGCAGTGACATTTATGCTGCCTGTTCAGTGAGCACATTAGAGAACATGTTTCCTACCCAGAGCATCTCACTTAGTGACAATCCTGCAGTGCAGGTGTCAGGAATATTCTAAAGCTGGTTTGCATTTAGCAGTGCTGCATTCCCCTATCGTGGAGCCATCAGGGTGCTGTCTGCAGAAAGGCTTTGAATAGTCTTTGTTTTTAAAAACAGAGAAAAAAAATCTGCTAAAAAATTATACAATATTAGCCTGTATATTCATTGTTCATATGAACCTTCTAGCCAGGCACAGAACGTTGTGTGTTACTTCAGATAATTGCAGGAGGGAGAGGAAATTGAGCTGTGTAAAGTAAAAAAATCTTAAATAATGTGTGTAAGTTCCTATTTCTGTTTGCTGGGAACTTAATGGATTTTTTTCTATTTTTTTTTTTAAATAATGGAAATATTTTAGCTCCTGAAAAGCAAAGTAGGATTAGTAATAAATCACTTTGTCAATAAATCGTTTTTTTCTCTGAAGATACCTTATATTAAAAGTAACCTTTTCCCTGCTCTTTATATCTCTGCATCTCCCCTTCAGGAAGGGACTGCAGTGAGGTTATTTGTATCATTTCAGGCACTTTGCTTAGTGGAGCTTAATCTGCAGTGACTTTCTGACAGGACAAAACACCAATTATTGCTGCTGGTGTGAAATCTTGAAATATTTGGGTTCAGCTGTCAGTGTATTCTGCTGTTATCAGGCTATTTGTAGTCCTGAGGGTTGTTATCAGTTAGCAGTAAGGGAGAGAATTAGTTTTGGAAATGAAGTTTCCAGTCTTGGTAGGGCCTGAGAGAAGAGAACAAATTAGGTGGTAGTTTAAGTAGAAGGAGGAGTAAATTTAAACTGAGTTCTGTGAATACTGGAAGTCACTTTGGGGCTGAAAGTTATAATTAGGCTAGTTAGAAACAAAAGCCACAAACATTAATTTCCTGCTGGTGTCTTTTAAAACTTTCAAAGTCCCTGTGTAAAACTTTTGTCATTGCCAGGTGCTTTCTGGGACAGGCACAGGCAGCAGCTAGTTCTTCTCGGAGCTGAATTCAGCTTTTTTTCCTCAGTAAGTGCTCAAAATAACTATTCTTGCTAAATTGCAGCTTTCTAGCTGTCAGATTCCAAGTGCTGCACATCAGGCAGTGAGTGTGTCTGGTCAGGCAATGGCAGCACCAGACCTGTCTGTGGCAGAACAATCTGCACTGGAATCTCTTTGCTGCTCCTTTACTCCTTCTGGAATCCTCAGAGTTAAGATCTTGAGATAATACACGTTTCTTCCTTCTCTTCCCTTCCTCTTCCTCTCTCTGTCTTGTTTCCCCCTCTTCTGGCTCAACATTTCTAAACTTTAAAAGCACATTTATTCCTCCTGTAGTGAGAAATAGTGTTGTGTCACTAATGTGTTTTCTCTTGCTGTGTTGGGTTTTGATTCAGCTTAATTTTCCCCGTGGTGAGTTTGTGGGGATTTGCTTTAGTTATTTTACTAGGAACTCTTGCATTGTGTTGCATT
>NW_008693395.1:140627-157120 GCF_000695815.1 Acanthisitta chloris | reverse complement strand
ATGTGAGAGCAATGATTTCCCTTCCCCCTGCCTCTCCCTGTCTTTGGTGGGATTGCCCAGGAATTGCCATCTTCTGCTTCATTCAGAAAGTCCCTTAATATCTGTTTGCAGCAGAATTTAGAGATCTTAATGGTGAAAGAGCTGCAGCTTCTGTTTTAATATTCCCCCCATTGCCAACTTTAAAAGGAGAAAATCTAAATCGAGGGTAGAATAGATATTTTTGTGTTATTAAATCTACTGAACTGTGATTGATTTGATAGTTGAGTTGTGATTATAAGAAGGACTTTCAAAAATGGATTGAACACAGAGGTGCAGGTGAGTGAACTCTGCTGTTCAATTCAGTGATGTTCAATCTCTTAAAACCCTGCCAGCTGGAATGGAATGGATATGGACTATTCAGCTGTGAAAAATACAGTGAATACAACCAGAAAGCTTGTGGGATTTCATCTATCTGTTGGCTGTGTTTGATAGTTGCTACATGGGAAGAGCAAAGAGAAGGGTGGAAAAAGTAACTCAAAAAACCCCAGTAGGGTAAAAGAATGAAGAACAGAAATAAAACCAACTATTTTTTTTTTTCCCCCCTAGTGAATGTGACAAAGATTCTGAATAAGGAATTGATGTGCAATCATCTCTCTATAAATCATGCACTATTTCTGGAAAACCTTTTGCAGGCTTGAAATTCCACTGCAGACTGATTTCATTAACAAAGTCATTTTAAGAGGCATTTGTGTTCTCCCACCTTTGCTTACAGGTTCCTTGGATGAGCCACTTGAAACTGTGGAGTTGTAAATCTGCAATCACCAAAGGGAAAGGTTTTAAACAGCTCAGAACAACAAAGTGCTGCCACAAGGTCACCCCATAGAGCTTCTGCAGGGTACAGCAGCAGCCTGATGTGAGCAATGAGTTTGGGATTTACTGGTCTTTGCTTGCTCTTCTGTGATCATGAGTAAATGTCAAGTTGATTCTCTCTGAGCTTGACAGACTTCATGATCCTCCTTCTGTCAAGCTGATCACTGCAGCTTTGCAAAGTTGGTCTCTGCATACCTGAATTTCCACCCAAACCACTAAGACATCTTAAATTGGGTCTGTGTTCTCCAATTTGAACGGGGTTTAGTGGTTTGGCAGGAAATGTGAGTTTTTATTCACTTGATAATAAAATCTGCTGAATTCGGGCACAATGGAAGTTTGGAGAATGGTTGGGATTTGGGGGGAAGGTGTTGGGAGATCTTGTACCCTGTCTGTGAGTACACAGTGAATCACAGTGTCTGTGCTGGGAACAGGGCATTCCACTTGATCGTCATGATGGGAACATCATCTGTGTGTGGAACAAAGCAAGGCAGGAAATAGAGAAAGAAGAGCTGATGCCTTCTGTGTGTTGGAAATGCATCCCATATCTAACCTTTAGTGACCCAGAAAAGACTCAACATAGAGACTCAAAAGAGAGTTTGTTAAATTGCTCTGTATGTCTAAAGAGTGTGTGTTATTTTAGATATCAACAATTAAACTTGTCTTAAGTGTAAGGGCAGTGGTGTTTTTACTGTAGCACAGTAAATGTCTTCAGCATTATCAGCTCTTTTCAAGCACTTTGGTTCAAGAATTTGTTGTTGATCTGTGAGTGTCTGAGTCCAAAAATTGGATGGCAGATATGCCTGGTGTCTGCTAGATCTATCATAGAATCCCAGGATGGTTTGGGTTTTGAGAGACCTTAAAGCTCATCTTGTTTCATCCCCTGCCCTGGACAGGGACACCTTCTACTAGCTCAGGTTGTTCCAAGCCCTATCCAACCTGGCCTGGAACAGTACGAGGTATGGAGCAGTCACAGCTTCTCTGGACAACCTGTGCCAGTGCCTCAGCACCTCACAGGGAAGAATTCCTTCCTAATATCCAGTCTAAACCTATTTTCTTTGTAAATCTAAGTTCAGTGAAGTGATGTATGATACAGACTGAGATCTGAGACTTCTTGCTGGTTTAATAACTAACTTTTCCAAGCCTCTTTATTGAAGGAGTTCTCTCAGTGGTCCTAGACTGCTGTGCACACTTTCTGTTCTGGCTCCCATGTTCATCCCATGTGAGAAGTTCAGAAGTAGCTTTGACAGGATAGTTAAAACCACTAATGGATGCACTGAAAAATTCCCCAAACCATAACTTGTTTAACTCTCAAGGTGATTTGTTAAGGCTTATCTTGAGGATTGTCTTTTTGTATTTAATTGCAGCAAATTATATTCCTTGAGGGGGTTATATTTTAAGAAGATAAGCTCAGATTTATCCCTTTTCCTCCCCTCTGCTCCAGTTTATTCCAAAGTAATAATCACTTTTCTTCTGATCATTTTTTCAGACAGACAAGAAGGTAAAGGAAGGACTTGAGATGCTTGACAGCTTTTCAGACAGGAGGAACATCATTTTGTTTTGGTACAGTTGTCCCTATGTGTATATTTATACAGGGAGGTGAGTTTTGCCTTCTGTTGCTGGACCTAATGCCACCTGCATGATGCTAAAACCACAGCAACTTCTCCTGAGTCTCAGGTGTGTGTTCATCCTGTGCACCAGCTTGGCCAGTTCATTTTTGGTTCAGAGATGAGAAGATTAGGAGGAGCTTCACTGACCCTGAGACCTCATGCAGGTTTTTATAGTTAAAAAATGGATGCATTAGTATGGGATAGAAGTACATAATATAACTCCAGTTTGTGCAGGGTTGACCTACAGTGCTTTTTCTGTTTGTAACATTCCTGGGAGATCTGACATTGGCATCATCCTGCTCCATCCTCACTTGCTGTGAAGTGAGGAGGGAACAGGAAGCGATGGCTTTGTATTTATCTAAGGAGGTGTTGTTGGGAATGCCAAATTGTGAGGATTTCCTGACCTTTCTTGTTTGGTTTTTTTTTGGGGGGAAGAAGAAAACAAAACTTAAGACTAAAAAAAAAGTCCTTGTCTATCTGCATCTTCCCTTGCCTTCCCCTCTACTTCTACCTCATGCATCACCAGCCCAGGGTGGGATGTTTCCAGGCTCCTTTTTGAAGATATTTATAAATAAGTTGAGCTTCATATGTTTGTTTTTATCCCCCAATGATTTCTTTACTGTTTGTTAGTCATTGTATTTCTGTGTAATTGGTCTGTGCATGGCAACCTGTGTCTGAGGGAAGTCACAAATGGGTTTTGGCCTGTGCTATGCAAGCATGGAGAAAGGAAAAAAGAACATAGCTTGACAATAAACCCTAGCAGTGACAGCTAGGGAGAGCAACTTGTTAGAAAGATCCAAGTTAGTTTTAACTGGTTTTGGAACAATAAGAATAAATGGGATGCATAATTGTTGTGGACTAAAATAGAGCAGGGAGCAGTGGGCACAGATTTCTCTCCTCCAGCCTCAGCCTGCCCAGCAAAACTGGGCTTTCCTTTTATAAATATCAGTAGATCAAGGAGGGTGAAGGCACTTTAAGTCAGGAGTATTTTTAGCAAGAAGGAAAAGCATTTCAGCCGTGTTCCTTCCCAGAGTTACAGCACCAAATCCCTTACCTTGGAGTGCTTCAAAACAAATCAGCATTTCAGGTTCAGTGTCCTCAGTGCATACATTTTGCTTCCCAGCACAAAAAGGGTGAATTCTCCTTGTTCCTACTATCTGTGTGTGCTGCTGGCAGGAATATCTGTGGTGGAAAGCCAGGAGCAGGGCAGGGGAGTGAATGCCCTGCCATGTCCCACGTAAGGAGATTAGGTTAAGACTGCAGCATGGACTTAGCAAAAATTAGAAAGGATAATGCTGCATTAATTCACACAGGTCTTGCTTCTGGCACACAATGACAAAACCAAGTTAGTAAGAGTCTAAAAATATAACCCTGAATAAAAGAACTTTCTCCTCCTTTTCACCCTGTTCCCTCTCCTCCCCTCACTTCCTGCCTGGGCACCCAAAGTTGGAAACTTAGAGTGGGTTTTGAATGGGATTTTTTTTCCCCTTGCCTTCCATGCCTCTACTTGAAAATAAAAGTGTTCAAAAGTATTTTACAAAGGTTGTTTCTGCAGCAGTGACTCAGTCCTGTGGTGCCTATCTGCCTTGGGGCTGGCAGGGGATGCACATACCCAAACTGTGAGGCAAACTTTGAAACTGCACCAAGTGCACTCGGAGCATCAAATGTGTGGATCAGGCTGAGATTCCAGGCACAGCCAGAGCTCTCCTGGCTCCCACTGGGAGAGTGGTCATGCTGCTCCTCGAGGGGAGAGAGGCCAAACTGCACATTCATTTGGATAATTAGGTAAACAGTAAATAGGAGAAGGCTGTCTCCTACTCCAACTCCATTGTTTTTTCCTCCAAGTCTATATTTAGGTTTGGCAACCAGATTTATCACAATAATTGGAGCATTGTTTAAACAAGGTCACTGATGTGTGTGCGTGTTTATCTCTTCTTGACTGGATTGCTTATTTGAAGGACAAAGACCTCCAAAAATATTGTGCAGAGCTCTTGAAAACTTGTGTCCTCGAGTCCCAGAGCACATGGTCTTTATTAGAAAATAGCTGCAATCATTCACGTTTGGTTTTGCAGCTTAAAGTCCCGAGGGGTTTGTCCATAAAACTGTGGAGATTTGATTACATCCTGATTTTATGTCTCACTGCTATATGAGTGTTTCATATGTGTAAAAACCTTTTATAAGGCATAGATTCTAACGAGTCCCTAAGTGAAGCCATACGGGTGCTGTCCTGGTTGTTGGAATTGGGATACACATGCTTATTAATTTAGTCTAGCTTTGGTGGTTGCTTGTGTATTTATAAAACCCAAAGTGCCTTTGTGTTTTATATTTAGAGCAAATACCTCTGGACTCGTTGGCAGGTTGGTTTGAGGCTTCAAGATAGGATTTCAAAGTTGGACTTGGTTGTTCACAGCAGTTCTGTGTTGCTCGGTGAGGATGGAGCACAGTTTGTTAACAGTGCTAGTGTGGTCAAGGTAAAAATAGCAAATATCAGCTCGTTTTCCCTTTTACTGATGAAGTGAGAAAACAACAAAATAAGGCATTTAAGAAATGTCAACTGGAGAGGATTTTGCTCTAAGCAAGAACATGAAGTTCTGTGGGGTTTGTTTCCTTTTTTCTCCTGGTTCTCTTAAACCTTTTGGTTAAAATTTCATTTGTTTTGCAATGAACATAATAGAGAATATATCTTTTTTTGTTAAGAGATTGCTAAGTAGTGGCTCTGTGCTGGAAGGAGGTTTACAAATGGGACTTTGCATGCTCAATTTGGAAAGGACTGACCTCAGAAAGAGGCAGTTCTGTCATCTGGTGTTCACACCTAATGAGACAAACACAAAGTCATTTTGGAACTGGAAAGGGAAGTGATCTCTGCTGCAGTAATAATGAATGGAGAGACACAAAAGAAATGAAGTGCTTGTCACGGGCATGGCTCAGTGCTGTGAGGATGGAGCTCCAGCCTTCCTGCCCAGCTGCCACTGGCAGCAGTGCTCAGGGTGGCCGTGGTGGCTGGGGATGCTTCATGCAAATCCTTTTTCAGAATGTCCAGGTCTTTCTTTTGTCCTGTAGTGAGAAAGTGTGTGCATGTGTCACAAACCTATTCCCTAAATAGTCTCTGCAAAGAGAAATATCTTTTTTCCCTCCTTCCCACCTTCCTCTCAAGTTGTGCCAGTGAGGTTTAGGTCACATTTTAATATTAACTTTTAAAGGGTTTCACATAAGTTCACAGCTTAGTCTGGGTGTTAGGACATAGAGGTTCATCTCTGAGATCAGGTGGTGTGTCACACTCCGTGTCCTACACTGGACATCTTTAATCATTAAATTGCAAACACAGAGAGGTTCTGCCCAAGAGGGTTCTGCCCAAGAGGGTGTGCTCCTTTCCCTCCCTGAGCTGTGTGCTGTTTTGGTGCCAGCAGGTCACCTTGCTTCATCTTTTGGCTCTGCACACTGTTGCCAGTTGTGAAATCTCCTCCAGCCCTGGCGCTGGGCTCGCAGCAGGCTCAGGCTGGCAGAAGGTACATCTTCATTTCAGCACTTCATCACTGTCCCTGACATGTGGCTTTTGCACTGATTCAAGACTGTTCCTGACAGGCAACCTATGGAGAGAGAGCTCTTCTGGTTAGAAGGTCATTAAAATTTTTTTTTCTTCTCTTTTTGTTGTTTTTTTACTACTTTCTCTATGCAGTGTGTAGTAGACAGTGCTGCAGCAACTGGAATTTTACACAGACCCTCTTTCCACGCTGCTACTAAATGTTTTAAATTCAGCCATTTGGCATTTTGAGAGACTGGCATGTTGCATCTTTCCTCCCTGTGATTCATTTCTCCACTTATGTGAAGGTTTGATCTTTAACTCCAGGTGTCACTGATTTATTGTCAGTTGTTGCACTTTAATTGGCTAATATTAACACAATGTTCTGGAGGGGCTGTTAGAGGGGTGTTAGAATAGTTCTCACACAGCTCAAGGAATTTCCCTACCTAAATTCAGAGCCTAAAATAGTTCTGGATTTGTGAGTTCTTCCTTCTGGTTGGTTGTATGCCCTGCTAGCAGTGCCCGTCTCCGTGGCTAATGCTTTAATGCTCTCCAGGGACATGGCTTAGTGGTGCATTTGCCAGTGTTTGACTTATGGTTGGCCTCAATCTCAAAGGTCTTTTCCAACCTAAAGGAGTCTATGTGTGCAGGTTCTTAAACCATTGCTGTTTGTATTCTGGTCTAGCAGACAGAAACACTGCAAGATAGCAAAGCTCTCGTGAACCCCTGTGCAATTTGGGTGTAAAACTAACCAGTAACTCAAGTGTGGCTTTGGTGATTCTGAAAGCTAAGTTGGCTTAGTCCTGTTCCTTCAGCTCAGGCACAGATTCCATTCATGTCAAGCACCTTGTGGGTTAGATCCTTCAGAAGTACATTTTGGTTTGTGTGAGCTAATTCTTCCTTTCTTGTTATGGGCTGGACTTTTAAAGTTTGGCTGCAAACCCACTGGTTCGGCCTGTTTACCTTTTGCAGCAGTAAACCAGGCTCCAGAATGGGTGAGTGCTTGGCACAGGGCAGTGAAAAAACCTCTCTGCTGATGTCCTGCTCCATCCAAGCTACCACAGAGTCTTACTGCTAGCACCAATGCAGGGCAAGAGTCATCACAGCAGAGTATTTTGATTACTGGTGGTGTTTAGATGGTAAATGCAAGAACTGAATTGTGCCTGTTGCTGGACTTGATTCTTTGTTTATATGCACAAACTGAAGGAGGGAAAGTCTAGGTTAGATGTGAGTAAAAAGTTTTTTCCTGTTCTGTGGGTAAGACACTGTCCCAGGTTGCCCAGGGAGGCTGTGGCTGCCCCAACCCTGGCAGTGTTCACAGCCAGGTTGGATGAGCCTTGAGCAACCTGCTCTGGTGGGAGGTGTCCCTGCCCAGGGCAGGGGTTGGGGCTGGATGAGCTCTAAGGTCCATTCCAACCCTTAAATTCTATGATTCTCTGACTGGTTTTGGGATGTTTATCCATTAACTTGCCTATATGCTACAGCTTTTTTTCCTCTTGCTAACGTTTAAGCTGCAGTTGGTTTGATGCACACAGGGATCACATCTAGCAATAAAACTGTGTTGTGCTGGTAAATCCCTGCTTTAAGATTGAAGCAGTAATGATTATTTTTCTCCACAGAACTCCCAGACACTTCAATTGGGAAAGGAGTGGGCTGATGGAAAGGTAATTTTACCTGCAAAAACCAACACCATTAAAAACTGAAATCAGTAGCTTGTGTATGATATTTCCCATGGTACCAAGCCCAAGCTGTAATCATGAAGAAATGGATGTCAGAGTGGGGCTAAGTACTTTTTTATTTATATAGATGAAGTTTATGTATTTATAAAAATAGTGATTTATTTATAGAGTTACAAAAGTCATCAGTGAAGTAGGGCAGTGCGCCTGTCTTTGCTCAGGGGCTGAAGATGGTGATCTGTGGCCCAGAGAGTTTCTTCCCAGCCTGAGGGAGGGAATACACTGACCATTCCATAGCCAGTGACACATGCAAGGAATGGATGTGTCAGTGGCTTTGCAGCTCAGCACAGTGTTAAGCCCAGAGAGGAACCAAACCTGTGGTGAGGGCTGAAGGCTGGACTTCCTCACAGAATCCCCTGAACCTCTCCACATTTCTGAGACCACCACTCACTCCACGCTGATCTTCTACTGTTAGGCCTTTCCCTGCTGCAGAGAGGTTGCCAGAGTGTTTACCTTCAGGCCATACATTTATTTATTTGCACCAGTTGCTGAAATCCTTCCAGTCTGGGGTGGTGTCGCTCGCAGCTGTGTGTGGGCTCGCTCAGCCGCTGCGTGTGCTTGGCTGCCTCTTAAATGTACATTTTTATGGCCCTTGAAACTTGGCACGAGCTGTGTTTGGTCGTCAACAACGACAACAAATGATTGCTGGTGAAATTAAAGTCTGGCATCGCCGTTCTACAGGTTTATTCGCCATGTATTGGAATGGGATTTTCTTGCTAACTTTCCCTGGCATCCACCCAAAATCTGGCATCTCATAAATTTATATTATCTCTCTCTGCTCACTTGACAGGGCTGTAGCAGCTTCTCATACACATCATGGGAACAGCATGGAGAACTGAAGCCAGGAGTCTTTCATGTGTATACACATCATGGGAACAGCATGGAGAAGTGAAGCCAGGAGACTTTCATGTGGGGAGTTTGTATCGGCAGAGAAAGTGTAGAAGTTTTGCCAGGGAATTAGCACAAAATCATGGAATCACAGAGTGAGTCAGGTTGGAAAGGACCACAGTGGGTCATCTGGTCCAACCTCCCTGCTCAAGCAGGGTCATCCACATGGCACAGAATTGCATCCAGACAGTTCTGGACTATCTCCAGTGAGGGAGAATCCACACCCCCTCTGCACAGTCTGTTCCAGTGCGTGGTCATTCACATGGTAAAGTTCTTCCTCGTGTTCAGGTGGAACTTTGTCCTGAAATGCTTTTTCAGTACCTTCTTTCAGAAACCAGACCATGGCATGTGGAAAGCTGAGTCAGTTCTGCATCACTTCAGCTTTGGCTGTAGTGAAAGGTACAGGGCTTGGAAACACAGGGCAGGGAATGTACAGCAGTTACAGCATGGCCTTGGCACTGAAATTGAGATGAGGAAAATGAGGTGCTCTGTGGCATTTCAGTTCACAGCTATCACCACTTAGCTTGCTCACAGCTGCATTTCAGTCTCAGCGTAGTGATGGTGGGACCAGCATACTTTGATTTACCTGGGACAGGTGAGCTTGCAGTGTGGTCACTGGTAGGCATTGCCAGCTCAAAGCTTGTGAGAGGCTCACGTGGCAGCTTTGCTCTCCAGGAGCTCTAATTTGGGCTGAGTACGTGATCTCTGTGTTCCTAGCCATGCTCATTCCAAGCCTTGCTCTTCCAGTCACTGTCATCCCAAATGCAACAGTTTTGAAGGTGCTATTTCATTTGTCCTCTGCGTAACTTCTAAGCTTTAATTGTCATCCCAAATGCAACAGTTTTGAAGGTGCTTTTTCATTTGTCCTCTGCGTAACTTCTAAGCATTAATTAACACTAAACAACTTCTCAACATTAATTAACACTAAATATTAAGCAGTCCAAGTCAGTCAGGTGCACTGGTCTGCGCTGAGCTGAGGAAAAGTAATATCCACCTGCAGGAAATGTTGCAGGGGAAACAGATGCGTCTTGGTGATAGGAGATGGGAAGGGGATGTTAGGTCATTAATTACTTAGCCTTGCATAAACAAAACTTAATATTTTGAAAAGTCTCTAATTTAAAGGGAAGGAAAAATCCTTCATCCTCTGTGCTATTTAGCTACATGTCAAGTTGGGTCAATTGCAAAGGTTCTGTGTTGGTTTCTGCTTTATGTATTGATTATTCCTCCATGGACTGTGCCAATGCACTGAGCATTGGGCTATTTTGAAGGGGATAAGAGCTAAGTGGAGCTTGACTGCCAAAGTGAGGATCCCTGCCTGACTGCATTCCTCCTGCTTTCTCTGGGGAAGATGCAGGGTGCAATTTGTTAATTTATTTTAATATTCTACAGGTTAAAGGTCATTTGATAACTGCTAATTGGGGAGGACTTGAAGAGGGAAAAACCCACCTCATCAATAGGTGGCTAAAGGATTGGTGCTACAGGCAGAGTTTTGCCTTTTTTACCATTTTTATTCTGTATTACCAAGCCTGCTAGAGTCAGATGGGCTTCATCTCTCTAGCAGGGGCAAAAGAGCTGTCGCCCATAAGTTGGTGCTACCATGGATGGTTATAAGCTCTTCAGAAGGGATAGGCAAGGCAGGAGGGGTGGAGGGGTGGCTCTATGTGGCTCTATGTGTCAGAGAGTCTCTTGACTCTGTAGAGCTTGAGGTCAGTAACAAGTTTGAGTGCCTGTGGGTCAGAATCAAGGGGAAGACCAACAAGGCTGACATCTTGGTAGGAGTCTGTTGCAGACCACCCGATCAGGACAATGAGGGTGATGATTTACTCTGCAGGCAGCTGGTGGAGGTCCCAAAATCACCAGCCCTTGTTCTTGTGGGTGACTTTAACCTGCTGGATGCCTGCTGGAAATATATTGCAGCAGAGAAAAGGTAGCCTAAGAGGTTCCTTGAGTGCATAGAGGATAATTTTCTACTTCAGCTGGTAGATAAGCCTACCATGGGTGGAGCTAGACCTGCTGTTCACAAACAGAGAAGGACTGGTGGGAGATGTGGTGGTTGGAGGCAGTTTGGGGCACAGCGACCATGAAATTTAGAGACTTCTCCATACTCAGGGATGCAAGAAGGGCCATCAATAAGACTTCTACCCTGGACTTGTGAAGAGCAGACTTTGGCCTGCTCAAAAGTCTGGTTCAAAGTGTACCCTGGGAAACAGCCTTTGGAAAAAAAAGGGGTCCAGGAGGGATGGACATGCTTCAAGAAGGAAGTCTTGAAGGTGCAGGAGCAGCTATCCCGGTGTGCTGGAAGGTGGGCAACCTGGCTGAACAGGGAAACTTTGCAGGAAATGATGAAAAAAAGAGTTCACCAACTCTGGAAAAATGGGCAGGCTACTCAAGAAGAGTTCAGGGATATAGTCAGGTCATGTAGGAAGAAAATTAGAGAGACAAAGGTACGATTTGAATCAAATCTGGCCACTTCTGTCAGGGATAGCAAAAAGTGTTTCTATAAATACATCAATAGCAAAAGGAGGGGCAAGGAAAACCTTCATTCCTTGTTGGACATGGGAGAGAACAGAGTGTCCCAAGATAAGGAAAAGGCTGAGGTACTTTCACCCTCCCTGGAGGTTTTCAAGCTGAGACTGGATGTGGCACTTAGTGCCATGGGCTAGTAACCACGGTAGGGTTGGACTCGATGATCTTGGAGGTCTTTTCCAACCAGGTTGATTCTGTGATTCTCCTCAAGCACCAGGCAGCTTTCATGGCACGAGTGAGTGAGCATTAAACATTAATTAGTATCATCAGAGACAGGTTCTCCCTCCAGCTGCTTGGCAATGATGCATTTGGGGTTTTATTGTGGCATTGCTTTTTTATGTTTTTAATTGCCTGGTAGTATTTATTACCCAACAGATACTCTGAGGAGATGCTGCAGCTCCATGCAGCAGAGCTGGGTGGTGTTATTGGAAAGCTGAATGGTGGAGAGCTGACTGCCCACTCAGGAGGCTGTTGCCAAAGATTTATCTTCATATGCTCAGTGCAAATGTAAAGCTGCTTGTGTGCATTGTCTGTGAAATGCTGTAAAGTTAAGAATGTATTGGGAAAACAATCTATCTTAAAGCTGAAATACAGTGACATTCTAACACAGCCAATCTGCATTTCGTGCATAAATTACTTACATGTCTAGGAGGAGTGAAATATATGCTGTTAAACATGTCAAATGGGATGATTAAGTGACTGGATTGTTAGGAAGAAAATAGTAATTTTCTGAAAGGCGAAATGAATGATTTGGCACAATGAACTGCAAACACGAGCAAAAAAAAGAAAAAAACCACCCCAGCTTCTTCTGAGGGAAATCTGCTAGCGGAGGATCACATTCGTAGGCAGCTGGTATTAAAACCAGGAGTGAAAATATTCCAGATTTTCTCGACTTAATTGACAAACTCCTTTCGTGCGCTGACATTATTTTACCTGCTGACAGCTGCGTGGGTGGTGTGGTGCGGCTGGGGATCTCACAGCACTAATACATTGGCAGCCACTGCTCTAAGCTGATTTCTTTGTGATAGTGAGACCATGTAAATGCTGCCCAGGATAAACTGCTGCTGTGGGAGGACTTGAGTTTTCACCTGAGTAACTGGACTGTGGATCAAGGAGAAAGTTCTGCCACGTGAATTGTTTGCTTGCGTGTTCTATGTACTTAAGAAACGCTGGAGCCACTTGAGACCAATTTTAGCTCGGTGGCATTGGATTAGTATAGACTGAGGGTTTGTTTGGGCATCATCTGATGATGTGTATAAGGAAGAGAGAGACCACTTTGACTCCAAGCCCAGGCTAAACTTTTTGAGTTAGCAATTTAAAAGAGTTTTCTTATTGATAGACTAAGCAAACTTGTGTATCACTGAGTTTGTGTTAATAAACATGTAAGTCTTGTATGCCTTCTTAGAAACTCTTTGAGGAAGACCCTTTTACCCTCTGTAGAGTGTACTGTGAGATCTTAGCTAGGCCAAGGCAGCTTGGTGACTTTTCTTTGATCCTGAAATGTGTTCATCTGAGCAGTGGTAACATGAAATCAAAAGTGAAATCAGAAGTAAAAAACAGTAAAGAGCCTTGTTAATATTATTCAAACTTAAACTGAACTGTGACTTTGATGTTCCTGGGCTTCATCTTGAGTGCTTATTGCATCCTTTTTCTGTGCTGTTAGCTCTGTGCAGAGCTGTGGTCCAACCCCTGGCCACACCAATAAAAATAGTTTGTAGGAAAGTTAACCCATAACTGGTTTTGCATGTTGCTTCGTGCTGTAACTTGATACGTGGTTAATCTTTCTGTGTGTTCTCTTGCTGGAATGGGTGGTCTGTGTAAGTCAGTGATCAGGGTAACACCAGCTGATTTGGGAAGGAGATGAAGGGATCTTTCCATACAGTCCACAGGATGGTGGTGGAAAAAAAAATAATAAATCAGAGAAGCCTGGTGATCATCTCTGTCCTCATGCATAGACCAGTGTCTGGTCTGAAGTTTTGTCCTGCCCAAAGTGCTGCTGTGCTAAATCCCTGCTTCAGAATAACGTTGGCACAGATGGAGTCGTGTTATCTGGGCTGAGTCACTCTTCAGTCATACCAAGTCCTCTGATATGGCACAGGAGTGCTCAGCCTGGCTATTAGCTGCCAGCAGGAGTTAGAGTGTGCTGGCAATCTACAGCAAGCAAATCCCAGCAGGACTTCAGCTACTGCACTGCCTGGCTGCGTTTTCTGTCCT
The DNA here is from genome assembly GCF_000695815.1 of Acanthisitta chloris. Taxonomy (NCBI): domain Eukaryota; kingdom Metazoa; phylum Chordata; class Aves; order Passeriformes; family Acanthisittidae; genus Acanthisitta; species Acanthisitta chloris. The sequence goes on along the minus strand of NW_008693395.1, from coordinate 143,780 downwards.
CTCCTGCCCTTCTGTGTTCCCAAACCTAAAGGAGATGTCGATGTGCTAGCGGAAACTCATCCAAGCAAGGCTTGCAGAGCTGGCCAGAAACCTGCCTCACATTCTCAGCTTTCTCTGCTGGTTATGACTTGTGCCATTAGGGAGAACCACATCGTCATCCCCTCGGATTTATTCATCCTGACTCCTGCAGTTCCCTAAAGCTTCCTTTACCAGCCTGCCTAATTCAGAGCATTTGTCCAAAGCACCACAGCCACATTAGCAGCAAAAGGCTCAGCAAGGACCCATTGCTGGAAGGAGTGAAATTGGGGTCCTTAGTGCTGCTGTGTTTGCCTCAGTCTTCAGAAACGTGGACTCCTGGGTGTCTGCACTTGGTGAAAGGGATCAAGCAGGAGAACAGCTACCAGTGGATGAGGTTCAAGTCAGGACTTACTTAAAAGAGCTTAACCCATGCAAGTCCATGGAGACAGATGGGCTGCATCCAAGGGTGATCAGCAACCCCTGGGATCAAGAAGCAGAAGGCAAGAGCCACCTAACTTTTTCCTGGTGTCTCATTTTCACATTGGGAGTACTAGTATCTCTGCATCTCCTCGTGCTTCTTTGAGACATCATCGCTCTGGATGGAAATTGTAGCAGAGTTCTGGTTTAGGCACATTTTGTCATTCAGAGCTCGTGCTCTGAGCAGCATGACTTCTACAAAGCACAGGAGGCAGCATCATTATTTGATGCAGAATTTGCATTGCAACATCTGAGCTGTTCTTTCTTCTAAGGCCTTTTGTTGTGACTTCTTAAACAAGGTGATTTTAGATGGTTCCTTCTGTTGCTGAAACAGAAAAGCTGAGAAGTCTGACTTGCTAGTGAACAGAGAAATTATTTCTTCAGGTCTTTGGGTAACTCCATCCCTGTTTCATCTATACACATAAGCAAGGAAGTTTGTGCATCTGCAACTGTCCGGAATGTACTTTGGCTGATGAGTGCAGCCTAGCTTAAAGGCAAGATCCCACAGTGGGTGAGTTAAGCTTTATTGGTCTGCCAGACCAGATTATCATTTTATTTAACCAGAGAAGTAGTTTTCATTGTTACTTGATTGCCAAGGGTCTGTCAGCATTTCCATTATAAACCTCCTATTTTCAGGGATTTGAGTAGACTTGAGATGTAAGTGTTCTGGTCTAAAACTTGGCAAGCATGAGCTTAGTTCACCAAGGGATATTTTCTTTATGGGATTTTAAAGCAGTCAGCTGTTTCTTAAATTGTAGCAAAGGCAAGAGGGTGTTTTTTTTCCTCTTGGTTAGACAGATAGGACTATATTTTCCATCTAATTTATTCCAGCTAGATTTATAAAAAATAACCCCCTATTCCGTTGTTTAAAAGGGGAGGGAGTGGGAGGAGAAAAATAAGTGTCTGCCTGTTGCCCTTTCTGTTTGCCATGCCTCAGAGCCTTCCCTTTGGTCTGTTTGAAGTCCCACCCACCCCCTCTGTTCCTTTTCTCCTCCCCTTTACTTATTTCCCTCCAGTGTATTTACACTCTCATTGCATTAAGTTGCAGTGTTTGTTCTTACTCCATTTCTCTCTTTGCTTTCCTTCTGGAGCTTCACTCGATTCTGATGAATCTGCCTATTTTACCTCTCTCTAAAAGGCAACTCTCAGGTATGCTTAAGTGATACAACATACCTGTGGTAAACAAGAGCTCTAGAAATTGTTGTATATTACTTTATACTTAACTGTCTATCTAGTAATATAATTTATGCTTTACTGCAGAACAAACGTGCATGACTCTTAGTGGAGTATTGCAAGTTTTAAACGTTGTTCTGGGGCTTTGCTGTGACTCTAGAGTGAAGTACTTTCACATGCCTTTTCTTCTTTTTTTTTTTTAACCAAATCTTTAACGTAGACCGAGAAAAGCGAAGTGTGATTGGAGCAGAACGGCACTGTGAGTTTCATGGCTGGGCTCTTTTAGTCATTTCCTGAGAGCTTGGTGCAGAAATGTGACAGTGCAGGAAGCAGCAGCAAGCTCAGCAGAGCTGTGTCTGCTGTTAGGAGTTGGCTTGCTCTAGGTGAGGGCACGTCCTTCTTGTGGAGATGTAGGAATACCTGGATCTGGGATTGATGCTCAAGGTCTTCAAGAAGAACCTCTGCTGTCTTGCAGTTCACAGCTGTGAACAAAGTGACTGGGGATGTAAAATGGTGAGTGAGGAACTGCAGCTACGTGACTACTAAGCAGCAAGGAATGTAAGTGAAGCACCGAAGGGGTGGAAGATGAGTGCTTTCAAAAGGCACTATGGTCTCTCTCCCAGGACCTTCAGGAGATCCTTGTCGGAACAAGATGCTGGCATGGCTGCCTTGAAGGACTATCATTGGTACCACCAAATGAAAAGTAAGAGGTTGCATAAACAAATGAGTTTTGATGCAGAGAGACCTCTTGGAGCATACAAGTGGCAGGCACATCCATGGTTTCCCTGGAGGATAAGCAAAAGAGAGAGCTCCTGCAGTTTGAGAGGGGAATGCAGTGATCTGAGTCTTGCCAAAAGCTCTGCAAGTGTGGATGCTACCAGTGCTGATGATGTCCACAAAGACACAGTTGAGATGCTTTTCCAGGCAAGGACTAGGCCATTTCGGGTTCCCTTCAACCGCTCCCTGTCTGCACCCGAGCAGCACACTGGGAGCAGGAGTGCCAGGCCGGTCCTGCCCGCCACGCGCTCGGTGGACGCTGACCAGCAGAGCTACTTCATCCGTGGCCTCCTCTCCTCTCTCTCAAGTGGCTTGTCAAAGATCAGGGGTCGAAAAGGAGAGCCTGTCAGTGAGCCCAGAAGCGAAGGGAACACGGGGGATATTCAAATTGATTTGAGCACAGGTAATGAATTAATTTTTGGTTTGTTCTACTTGTTTATGTACCAGGTGAGTGCAGTGAGTCATTCTTGGGGGCATACCACAGTTGTTTCAATTGTTGTTTAACTCTGCTGCATCAACGTGACTTTGGTGACTCTCTGATGTACTGTCTTTAGGGAAGTGGTGTGAGATGTTTTGCTGTGTGCTTAAAAAACTCGGAGGCCCCTTTAAAACTTGCATCACCATTGTTTAGGTTAGGTATTAGGAAGAAATCTTTTAATGTGAGGGTGGTGAGACACTGTTCCAGGTTGCCCAGGGAGGCTGTGGCTG
>NW_008693395.1:137518-140592 GCF_000695815.1 Acanthisitta chloris | reverse complement strand
CTTGAGCAACCTGCTCTGGTGGGAGGTGTCCCTGCCCAGGGCAGGGGTTGGGGCTGGATCATCTCTAAGCTCCATCCCAACCCCTTAACATGCTCTGAAACTCTGAAATCTGGTGGTAGCAGTGGCATTTCTCTGCCAAATGCAGCCCATGTGTGGGGTATGCAGTCCTGCAAGCACAGTATCTCTGTGGCATTGTGGTGCCCTGATTAAGATATCAAGCCTGCTACTGTCAGTGAAGTAGTAGGGAGAGAGAGAAATTGAGCTGTCTTAAACAACGTTCCAGACAGTGGAATGGATCTAGTTCCTCATACCAGATTCTCCATTTCGTAATCAAGCAGCTGAATCTGTGTCTGCTCTCTGGTAGATGCCAAGGACAGCAGTGTTGCAAAGGTTTAGCCAGCTGGGATTGAGGTCAGCAAGATGCCAGTCTGAGATTTCATTTAAATCTACCCTGCTGCTAACAGCACGTAGAACATGGGGGGGGGAGGGAGGGGAAAAGAAGAAATTTGCCTTTTCTTCTCTCAGGTTTTTCTGTAACTTTCTAGTGAGCTGCCCAGCCTGAACCTGGTGCTTTGAAAAAATCCACAAAGCTTAGATTTGTAATAAACCCCAAAATGAGCCTTCCTTCTCCTCAAAACCTCAGCACTTTCCAGAGTCCTCCAGATTATCATATTAAAAGCCTGATGACATCTGGATCCAGTTGAGACTGCTGGACAAGTCATCAGTATTCAAAAAAATTCAGTAGTAGTAGTGAAAGAAGAATATACTCTGTCTGCAGGGGTGTTCAGTCTTTCAGTCCCAGTGGAATGTCCCTGACAGGCTTAGGTTTGCTACTGGAGCTGTCACATTGCTTTAGAACAAAAACAAATGGCCCAAAAGAAGAAATAACTAAGAAAGACTCTATTTGCTCAGGCCTGGGTGCATACAGTCACTGATTTGTTTCTCCAAGACCTTTCTCAATAGGAATTTGACTTGATGATGCTTATTTAATTGTGTGGAACACATGGGAGAAAAAAGGTAACAGAACAACTTTTTTCCTTTTCTGTTGAAGTCTTCTCATTAAGGAGTTGATTTATTTTTCTCTCTCCTCTGTATTCAGATTAGGAACAAAGGTTTCTACCACAGGCTCCCACTGTTGTTTGTTGAGACCTCCTGGGAAGGTATTCTATATGATAGGAGCATTTTGGGTCACAATTTCACAGTATATAGAGTAAAGCCTATGTAGCTCCTTATTTTTCCTTGTTCTGGTGCACTTGGACACCAAATGGTTCTCTCATAACTTGTAAATATTGCCAGTCTCTAGTTATTGAGATGCTTTGCTTTTAGTAGCATGAAAAGTAAACAGAGGAAAAGGATTATTTGTGAGTAGACACCACTTGGTAAATACCTCATGTCAGTTATGGGACAGTGTTGGAGCCTTTTGGCTCTTTGGGGAGGGCCAAACCTCTGTCTGAGCCTGCCAAAACTGGTTTTGCAAAGACAGTTACGGTTCAGGAACTGAGAGGAAAACAATGGGTCTCTAGATTAAAAGTCAAACTCTCTCGAGGGAGGAAATCATAGCTGGGAAGGTGTTTGGGGAAATAAGGTTGATGAAGTCACCCATAAAATTGCCTGCAACAACCAGATCCTGCTTGGGCTGCTGTCATGGGAAGACAGAGCTTTGGGTGGGATGGACAGACACCTCTGGAGTTTTTCAGCCTTTGCCACCTCAAAGGTTCAGCCTCTTCAAGTAGACCACTGCCTGTGTTTAAGAGAACTAGTTCACCCTGTAGGACGTGCAGTTGTGTGGGATACGTAGCCATAGGACAACTAATTGCTTACCACTGGTTTTATTTTTCCATAAAGAAGAGCTGCTTGTGCCAGAGTTAGCTGGAGCTGCTGGGCAGGGGCTCCTGCTGCATGCAGAACTGTAGGTGGAGAGCTGCTAAAACAGTGGTAAAACTTGTGAGTTCATGGGGTTTAGGTCTGAGGTGTGAGGGAGGTGACTTGACTATAAAAGGGGCCAGAGAAATATGTCTCAGCTGTTTTGTTCTTCCACTTCAGTCTCTGCTCAGGAGTGCTCAAATCTTGTGTCCTCCTTCCCATACCACATGAGTTTAGTTCTGTGAGGAGGTCACCATATTGTCCACTGCCTATTTTGGTGCTTGGGAAGGCAAAATTGTGTCTTCCCATGCCTACAGTCCTGTTTACTGTTCAAGGGAAAATCCAAGAAAATGGATGTTTTCCTCTCCATGAGAAGCAGAATTTGGGAATCTCAGGCAACTAAGGTCTGTGGTAAAAGTGCTCAGACACTTTACTAGCCACAAGCTGGTGTGAGACATGGGGTTTCTCCAAAGTATGCAGACAGTTTAACATAGAAAAGCTTGATTGAAAGTCTCCCAGGAGATATCTGTTTGGACAGAAATAGCTTGATTGAAAGTCTCCCAGGAGATACCTGTTTGGACAGAAATTTTTTCACTGTGACCGAAACCCAAGGGCACCTTTTCTGTCTTGAGAAATCCACAGTGGGAGAGGTGTGCCTTGGAGTTCAACCAGGAGAACTGCAGGCAGGTTCTGCCTCCCTTCTGTCTGAGGAGCCAAGTTCTTTACTTCCACAAGTCACTTAATTAAAAGTATTTTCACGTTCCTCTGAAATACTTGGAGTTTATCAACTAGTTAAAAGTTTGTCTTCCTTCCAGTGCTTGCGTGGCCTCTTGTTTTGTTTGCTTCATCTCTGCATCAGAGAGGTTCCCTCCTTCAGGAAATGCTTACCTCCCAAAAGAGGCTCAGTTGTTTTTATGGCAGCTCAGAGAGGGAAGTGGGATTTAAAAAGAAAAGAAAAAAATAAGATCTGGATAAATATTTTCCAGTTGGTCTCACAGTCTAGGAAGCATGTTCAGACACTGTTTCATCAGTTCTTGGCTGTGGAAATCCCTCCTGGATGGACTCATTTATCCTCTTAGGCGATGAAAGGATGCAGAACCCCAGGAGAGCTGTCTCCTCCTGCTCTGCCCAGAGCTTTGGCGAGATGCAGAGGCTCCCCATACTGTGTGGAAAGCTTTCTGCATCCCACTGCAGCGTGAGCTGGGGGAAGG